>NC_079197.1:186280326-186330326 GCF_029499605.1 Hyla sarda | reverse complement strand
ACAGTCCCCCCACATTAGGTGCGCAGTACAGTCCCCCCCCGCATTAGGTTCAGTACTGTTTCCCCATATTAGGTGCAGTGCAGTTCCCCCACATTAGGTGCAGTATAGTTCCCCCCCACATTAGGTGCAGCACAGTGGCCCCACATTAGGTGCAGCACAGTGGCCCCACATTAGGTGCAGCACAGTGGCCCCACATTAGGTGCAGTACAGTTGCCCCACATTAGGCTGGAGGTGATCAAGTGCAGTTGTAAAATTGTGCATTTATACTGGGGGAGCAGATCCTGCCCTTGTAGTCCGTTGCTAGGGGCGATCCCCAGTATAAAAATGCATACAATGGAGGATGCCTGCAGCGGACTACAAGTGCCACAATAGAATCCTACACCAGATAGACGTGTGGATGTGTAACAATTATAATAATACAATACAGGAATATGGGTGCACTACTGTGGTAGATGTATACAATGACATTGGCTAATCCCTCAACACTGATGTTAAAATTGAGACATTCACCAGTGTATCCTTATATGAAGGACACACCAGAGCCCGCACACCAACGCCAAGGTTTCTCAAATGGCGCAGGACCTAACACTAACCTACCTGTGCGTGATAAGCAAAAACCAGGGGCCAGTGGGCAATTATGGCAGCATTAGGTCGGCTCACAGAGTCCTCCCAGGTACCTCCAGAGAACACATACAATGGGAGGGGGAGGCGGACTGTAAGCCCCACCTAAGTTGGCTGATATAGGTGCCGGCCTCACAGGTGAACCTTAATGCTGCCTAGAAAGTGATCAAGGCGCATTACATATAGGTTTACACACCTCCAAGTATAAAATTTAAACAACAACAAAGATGTGGTCTTAGATGGCTGGAAGTGCTCAACCCCAAATGTGGTTGTGCATATATACTGGGGGAGCAGATCCTGCCCTTGTAGTCCGTTGCTAGGGGCGATCCCCAGTATAAAAATGCATACACTGGAGGATGCCTGCAGCGGACTACAAGTGCCACAATAGAATCCTACATAAGATAAACGGTGGGATGTGTAACAATTAGGTGCACTATGTGGTAGATGTATACAGTGACATTGTTTATCCCTCAACACTGATGTTAAAATTGAGACATCCGCCAGTGTATCCTTATATGAAGGACACACCAGAGCCCGCACACCAACGCCAAGGTTTCTCAAGTGGCTCCAGTCATTTGAGACTACGTCTTTGTTGTTGTTTACATTTTATACTTTGATGTGTATAAACTCCAAATGTAATGCGCCTTGATCACTTTCTAGGCAGCATTAAGGTTCACCTGTGAGGCCGGCACCTATATCAGCCAACTCAGGTGGGGCTTACAGTCCGCCTCCCTCCTCCCATTGTATGTGCTCAGCCACACTGGAGGTAACTGGGAGGAGGCTGTGAGTCGGACCAAATGCTGCCGTAATTGCCCACTGGCCCCTGGTTTTGCTTATCACGCACAGGTAGGTTTAGCGTTAGGTCCTGAGCCATTTGAGAATCCTTGGCGTTGGTGTGCGGGCTCTGGTGTGTCCTTCATATAAGGATACACTGGCGAATGTCTCAATTTTAACATCAGTGTTGAGGGATAGCCAATGTCACTGTATACATCTACCACAGTCGTGCACCTACATTCCTGTATTACCCCACATTAGGTGCAGTACAGTTTCCCCACATTAGGTGCAGTACACTTCCCCCCACATTAGGTGCATTACAGTTCCCCCCACATTAAGTGCAGTACAGTCCCCCCCACATTAGATGCAGTACACTTCCCCCCACATTACGTGCAGGACACTTCCCCCCACATTAGGTGCAGTACACTTCCCCCCCCCCCCCCACATTAGGTGCAGTACAGTCCCCCCACATTAGGTGCATTACAGTTCCCCCACATTAGGTGCAGTACAGTTCTCCCCACATTAGGTGCAGTACAGCCCCCCCACATTAGGTGCAGTACAGTCGCCCCACATTAGGTGCAGTACAATTTCCCCACATAAGGTGCAGTACATTTCCCCCACATTAGGTGCAGTACAGTTCCCCCACATTAGGTGTGCAGTACAGTTCCCCCACATTAGGTGTGCAGTACAGTTCCCCCACATTAGGTGCAGTACAGTTCCCCCACATTAGGTGCAGTACACTTCCCCCCACATTAAGTGCAGTACAGTCCCCCCCACATTAGATGCAGTACACTTCCCCCCACATTACGTGCAGGACACTTCCCCCCACATTAGGTGCAGTACACTTCCCCCCCCCCCCCCACATTAGGTGCAGTACAGTCCCCCCACATTAGGTGCATTACAGTTCCCCCACATTAGGTGCAGTACAGTTCTCCCCACATTAGGTGCAGTACAGCCCCCCCACATTAGGTGCAGTACAGTCGCCCCACATTAGGTGCAGTACAATTTCCCCACATTAGGTGCAGTACATTTCCCCCACATTAGGTGCAGTACAGTTCCCCCACATTAGGTGTGCTGTACAGTTCCCCCACATTAGGTGCAGTACAGTTCCCCCACATTAGGTGCAGTACAGTTCCCCCACATTAGGTGCAGTATAGTTCCCCACATTAGGTGCAGTATAGTCCCCCACATTAGGTGCAGTATAGTTCCCCCACTTTAGGTTGGCAGTATAGTTCCCCCACATTAGGTGCAGTACAGTTCCCCCACATTAGGTGCAGTATAGTACCCCACATTAGGTGCAGTATAGTTTCCCCACATTAGGTGCAGTATAGTTCCCCCACATTAGGTGCAGTATAGTCCCCCACATTATGTGCAGTACAGTTGCCCCACAAACATACAGCCTTCAGTCATATACAGTGTATGGCTGTAGGCTGTATGTCTGTATACTGCCCCTCTTCAGTGTTCCGACCACCGCTCCTCCAGTCCGGGGTCATGATCTACTGCTAAGGCCTATAGACCATAGCAGTAGGTCCTGGGATGGGAGGAGCGGTGGTCGGAGCACCGAAGAGGACGTGCTGCTAGCTGGTGCTGGTGACTTACCGTTCCAGCCTGCGCACGTCCTCCTCACAGCTCTGCTCCTCCATTGCTATGGGCGCACGCATGGAACGTCAGTGACGTCCCTGCATGTGCTAACTCCTGGCGTCCCCTGCATTTTTAAAGTTAATGCGGGGGCCGCAGCAGAAGGGTAACAGGGACATACTTGTGTCCCGAATGTGACGGAGGCCCCCTGTGGGCTGCTCAGTGGCAGCCACGGATCCCCCCGGGCTTGATTAGGCCTATGCTGAGCAGTCGGCAGGGGGCCACCTGGTGGATGGGGGCCCTAGGCAATTTCTTGGTGTGCCCCACCCTAACGCCGGCCCTGCAGGGCACTATTATAGTAGAGATATTCCCTGTATATAGGAGACAGTATTATAGTAGTCATATTCTTGTATATAGGAGCAGTATTATAGTAGTTATATTCTTGTATATATAGGAGGCAGTATTATAGTAGTTATATTCTTGTATATAGAAGCAGTATTATAGTAGTTATATTCTTGTATATATAGGAGCAGTATTATAGTAGTTATATTCTTGTATATATAGGAGGCAGTATTATAGTAGTTATATTCTTGTATATAGGAGGTAGTATTATAGTAGTTATATTCTTGTATATAGGAGCAGTATTATAGTAGTTATATTCTTGTATATAGGAGCAGTATTATAGTAGTTATATTCTTGTATATAGGAGCAGTATTATAGTAGTTATATTCTTGTATATAGGAGCAGTATTATAGTAGTTATATTCTTGTATATAGGAGCAGTATTATAGTAGTTATATTCTTGTATATAGGAGGTAGTATTATAGTAGTTATATTCTTGTATATAGGAGCAGTATTATAGTAGTTATATTCTTGTATATAGGAGCAGTATTATAGTAGATATATTCTTGTATATAGGAGCAGTATTATAGTAGTTATATTCTTGTATATAGGAACAGTATTATATTAGTTATATTCTTGTATATAGGAGCAGTATTATAGTAGTTATATTCTTGTATATAGGAGACAGTATTATAGTAGTTATATTCTTGTATATAGGAGCAGTATTATAGTAGTTATATTCTTGTATATAGGAGCAGTATTATAGTAGTTATATTCTTGTATATAGGAGGCATTATTATAGTAG
This sequence comes from Hyla sarda, assembly GCF_029499605.1. Taxonomy (NCBI): domain Eukaryota; kingdom Metazoa; phylum Chordata; class Amphibia; order Anura; family Hylidae; genus Hyla; species Hyla sarda. Next base: position 186,326,207 of record NC_079197.1, on the reverse strand, counting down.
TTATATTCTTGTATATAGGAGGCAGTATTATAGTAGTTATATTCTTGTATATATGAACAGTATTATAGTAGATATATTCTTGTATATAGAAGTATTATAGTAGTTATATTCTTGTATATAGGAGCAGTATTATAGTAGTTATATTCTTGTATGTAGGGAGCAGTATTATAGTAGTTATATGAATTCGGGTAGAAAAACAGACATGGTGCACATCTACAATCTTGTATAATGATCTGATTGCTTCTCAGCATAATATCAAAAACTAACAGGTTGTTAGTATACATTTTTGATCAAAAAGTACAAGCCCACTCGCCACGTCAAGGCCACCTATTTAGAGTGGGTCCCTAACGTCCCTAGCATAAAATGGCGCAGCACCGAGCGGCGACCACCACCGCCGCAACACCAATGCCCACAGGGGGGAACGACCCACCGGCAGAGCGGCCCCAATGCCACTCAAACCAGTCTATGGGCCGCACCCCCCCCCGCAGACACGGCGCCACGGCAGTAACGTGTCTGCGGGGGGGTGCGGCCCATGGACTGGTTTTGAGTGGCATTGGGGCCGCTCTGCCGGTGGGTCGTTCCCCCCTGTGGGCATTGGTGTCGCGGCGGTGGTGGTCGCCGCTCGGTGCTGCGCCATTTTATGCTAGGGACGTTAGGGACCCACTCTAAATAGGTGGCCTTGACGTGGCGAGTGGGCTTGTACTTTTTGATCAAAAATGTATACTAACAACCTGTTAGTTTTGATATTATGCTGAGAAGCAATCAGATCATTATACAAGATTGTAGATGTGCGACCATGTCTGTTTTTCTACCCGAATTCTCATTATAGTAGTTATATTCTTGTATATAGGAGCAGTATTATAGTAGTTATATTCTTGTATATAGGAGCAGTATTATAGTAGTTATATTCTTGTATATAGGAGCAGTGTTATAGTAGTTATATTCTTGTATATAGGGGCAGTATTATAGTAGTTATATTCTTGCATATAGGAGCAGTATTATAGTAGTTATATTCTTGTATATAGGAGCAGTATTATAGTAGTTATATTCTTGTATATAGGAGCAGTATTATAGTAGTTATATTCTTGTATATAGGAGCAGTATTATAGTAGTTATATTCTTGTGTATAGGAGCAGTATTATAGTAGTAATATTCTTGTATATAGGAGCAGTATTATAGTAGTTATATTCTTGTATATAGGAGGCAGTATTATATTAGATATAGGAGCAGTATTATAGGAGTTGTATAAGATGCAGTATTATTCTAGATTTTACAGAAGTTATTTCCTCGTAATTTTACCAGAATACTTTAGGTAATTTTTTGTTCCTTCTATTTTTGTTGTATTTTTACACCAGTGATTTATGATTGAGGCTTTAGTGACAGATCTCTCTCTCCATTATTTTCAATGTGGTGAGTGATAATACAGGATATTCTGCCCAGCAATCAGTTCACACCTCAATGTTTTCTCTTCTATTTTTAGGGAATTACTGGAATCTACTTTGCTGGACTTGAAAAATGTTTCATTAAGACTCAGAGTAAAGAAATCCCGGTGGTAGAAGAGACGGAGCTGGAGGTGGTTGAGGTACGGTAAGGTTCTAGAAGGTTCAGTCCAGATGTGCAGATTTTTCTTATATATTTTGGCAAATATTGAACAAATCCTCCAAACTAAAATCAGGATGTTGTACATTGCAAATAGAGATGAGCAAATGTTTGAAAAATTTGATTCGTCCGATTCGCCGAATTTTCTGAAAAAAATCAGTTCGGACCAAATATTTTTGCGGCAAATCTATATTAAAAACGGCTATATCTAGCCTACATACAGCCTCTATAGGGGTATAGAACACTTTGCTTTGTTCTAAAACGCATATGGAGTGTGCTGGGGTAGTGAAATAATACTGTTATTCAGAATAGCATGCAGATTACCGGCATCACTACTAGAATCACTGCCGCACAGCAGCACAATGACAGAGCCTGGAGGTGGCATCAGTGTCAGGAGACCATATAGTGGCTGAATGACACAGCGTGGAGGTGTTGGCAGCATGAGGAGACCATATAATGGCTGAATGACACAGCCTGGAGGTGTTGGCAGCATGAGGAGACCATATAGTGGCTGAATGACACAGCGTGGAGGTGTTGGCAGCATGAGGACACCATATAGTGGCTGAATGACACAGTGTGGACATGTTGGCAGCATGAGGAGACCATATAGTGGCTGAATGACACAGCGTGGAGGTGTTGGCAGCATGAGGAGACCATATAGTGGCTGAATGACACAGCGTGGAGGTGTTGGCAGCATGAGGAGACCATATAGTGGCTGAATGACACAGCGTGGAGGTGTTGGCAGCATGAGGAGACCATATAGTGACTGAATGACACAGCATGGAGGTGTTGGCAGCATGAGGACACCATATAGTGACTGAATGACACAGCATGGATGAGGCTGAAGCATGAGGACACCATATAGTGGCTGAATGACACAGTGTGGAGGTGTTGGCAGCATGAAGAGACCATATAGTGGCTGAATGACACAGTGTGGAGGTGTTGGCAGCATGAAGAGACCATATAGTGGCTGAATGACACAGCGTGGAGGTGTTGGCAGCATGAGGAGACCATATAGTGGCTGAATGACACAGCGTGGAGGTGTTGGCAGCATGAGGAGACCATATAGTGGCTGAATGACACAGTGTGGAGGTGTTGGCAGCATGAGGAGACCATATAGTGGCTGAATGACACAGCGTGGAGGTGTTGGCAGCATGAGGAGACCATATAGTGGCTGAATGACACAGCGTGGAGGTGTTGGCAGCATGAGGAGACCATCTAGTGGCTGAATGACACAGTGTGGAGGTGTTGGCAGCATGAGGAGACCATATAGTGGCTGAATGACACAGTGTGAAGGTGTTGGCAGCATGAGGAGACCATATAGTGGCTGAATGACACAGTGTGGAGGTGTTGGCAGCATGACAACACCATATGGTGACTGAATGACACAGCGTGGAGGTGTTGGCAGCATGAGGAGACCATATAGTGGCTGAATGACACAGCGTGGAGGTGTTGGCAGCATGAGGAGACCATATAGTGGCTGAATGACACAGTGTGGAGGTGTTGGCAGCATGAGGACACCATATGGTGACTGAATGACACAGCGTGGAGGTGTGGGCAGCATGAGGACACCATATAGTGACTGAATGACACAGTGTGGAGGTGTGGGCAGCATGAGGACACCATATAGTGACTGAATGACACAGCGTGGAGGTGTTGGTAGCATGAGGACACCATATAGTGGGTGAATGACACAGCGTGGAGGTGTTGGCAGCATGAGGACACCATATAGTGGCTAAATGGCACAGTGTGGAGGTGTTGGCAGCATGAGGACACCATATAGTGGCTGAATGACACAGCGTCGAGGTGTTGGCAACATGAAGACACCATATAGTGGATGAATGGCACAGCGTGGAGGAGTTGGCAGCATGAGGAGACAATAGGGCTTCACAATTTCTAAGATTAAAAGATGAATTTTTAAATTTATGGTAACTAATGGTACCACAAAAGATTTTAGGTAATGTCCCAGGCCCAGCAGCATGAGGAGACCATATAGTGTCTGAATGCACCGCCTGGAGTTGGCGGCAGCATGAGGACACCATATAGTGGCTGAATGACACAGCGTGGAGGTGTTGGCAGCATGAGGAGACCATATAGTGGCTGAATGACACAGCGTGGAGGTGGCAGCAGCATGAGGAGACAATATAGTGGCTAAATGACACAGCCTGGAGGTGGTGGAAGTATGAGGAGACCATATGGTGACAGAATTAGACAGCCTAGAGGTGGCAGCAGTATCAGGAGTCCTGAAAGTAACCAGGTGACAGATTGGTGGGGTGGGTGGCAATACCAGTACCCGGTGATGAAGGTGGCTGAAAAAAGGTCTGATGTGGAGGAATGTTTGTAACTGGGGATCAGCGCCTTAAATTTGTTTGGCACTATCCATATTTGTGAAGTGTTGGTGTGGCACCATAGTCAATCTACTCTGATGTATCAGGCATTGATGGGTGGAAATCCTGGCTGATCCATCCCTGATTCATCTTCAAAAAAGTTCAGTCTCTCCACATTTTTAGTCACCTTGGGGTGACTATGGCCCCGGCCTCACTAAACACTCGCTCTGATGGCACACTACTGGCCGGGCAGGACAGCTTCCAGGGCAAACTCTGCTAGTTGCGGTCAAAAATTAAGTTTGGCTGCCCAGAAGTCCAGTGGATCTTCAAGGTGTGTTGGCATGGCCATGTCAAGGAATGCCACCATCTGCTGGTTCAGGCCCTGCTCCAGGTCTACCTGCTGCTGCTTCACTATGTGGGTGAAGAAAGGTACTTATCAGAGACTGCAGACTCAGGCTGCTGCTGATGGAGCTGGTACTGCTCCTGCCACCCCACCCCTCCCAGCAGCCATGGCAGTGGGAGGTGAGTGCAGGGGGAGGATGGACGATGGCGGCGATAGGCATCGGCCAACTGACTACATAGGATGTCTCTATAGTAGGTCAGTTTGTTCTCCCTCTCAGTGGGTGTAAAAAAGGCCCCTATTTAGTGCCAGAATCAAGGGTCCAATAAGGTGGAGAGCCAGAAGTCATCCCGCTGCCGAATGGTGACAATTGGGCTGTCACTACGCAAGCAACTCGGAGGGACTCCCTGCCTCCATCTCCACTGCATACTGCCACGGTGTGTCTGGATCCTCTGTCTCGCCTTCCTCATAACCCTCAGGCTCCTCTGGCTGTGCCTGCTCCTCCTCTCCAGTCAGATGACTAGATAAAATGCCCATTGCACGAAACCTAAACGGTGCTCCACTGTGCCCCTCCTCCAGTTCAGCTCCCACAGGGCTCATGTGGCCGTGAGATGTAGGCGCCACGTCTCCATTGCCCTAACCAGCCATCGTTTCCAACACAGGTTGTAAGAAATGAAGTGGAATGACGTCGTAAATCCCATAATACTGGCAACTGACTAGTAATGTGGCTTCCTCAAAGGGCCTCAGCAAACGGCAGGTGTCACGTATGAGCTGCCACTGGTTCACATTGAAGTTACACAGGGGAGTACTCCTATCTGCTTGGATCAAGAAATCGGTGATGGCTTTTCTTTGTTCGTATAGTCTGTCCAACATATGGAGGGTGGAATTCCAATGTGTGGCAACGTCACAAATAAGACTATGTTGGGGGATGCCGTTCTGATGCTGCAGCTCAAGGAGGGTGTGCTTTGCGGTGTACGAGTGGCTGAAGTGCATGCAAAGTTTCCTTCCCATTGTTAGGATGTCTTGCAGATGGGGGGAACACTTCAGGAACCACTTGACAACCAGATTCAACACGTGTGCCATGCAGAGCGCATGTTTCACACTTCCCAGTCGCAGCGCGGACACGATATTCTTCCCTTTGTCGGTCACCATGGTTCCCATTTTCAGCTTTCGTGGAGTAAGCCATGCTCCGATTTCTTTATGAATGACTTTTAGCAGTTCCTCCCCTGTGTGACTCCGTTCACCAAGGCAAACCATGTGAAGAACAGCGTGACACCGCCGTGCCCTGCACACATGGTACGATGAAGGGCCACCCAGATTTGTACGTGCAGTGGAGGCCGAGGACACAGTGAAGGATGAGGAGGCGGCGTCGCACACTGGCACAGGACCAATGACCTGAGAGCGTGGAGGAAGAAGTGGCATGACCTGTCCACAATGGTTTTGTGGCTGTGTAGGAACCACATTCATCCAGTGATCCGTAAAGGACATGTATTGTCCCTGTCCGTAGTTACAGCTCCACACGTTGGTGCTGCAGTGCACTTTTGGACACGGAAAGGTTCAGGGACTGGCCCACCTTCTCTTCCACAAAATTGTGCAGGGCTGGTACTGCTTTCTTTGCAAAGAAATTACGGCTTTGGACTCTCCACCTCAGCTCGGCACAAGCCATCAATTCTCTGAAAGGTGCAGAGTCCACCACTTGAAAAGGGAGGGACTGCAACACCAGCAACTTGGACAGGAGCACATTTAGCTTCTGCGCCTTTGGAAGAGTGGGCGCATATTGTTGTCTCTTGGAAATGGCTTCGTAGGTGGATTGTTAGCGGAATGACTGACTAAAAGTAGAAGGAGCAGGAGCATCTGGAGCGTCAGAAGGAGGGTATGACACCCAGCTCCCTTCTGCTAAGGTGGTGGAGCCTTGGCTGGCTGAAAGAGGGAGCGGCGTGCCACTGGGAGATGCAGCAGGCTGGACCAGTACATCAGAACCATGGTTCTCCTAGGCCGCTTTATGATGGTGCAGCATATATTGATGCAGCGGAAGAAGCAGCGGATGTCTCCTCCACTTCTTGGCTGTCCAGTAGCTGCTGACTGTCCTCTATTAGATCGTCCTCAGTGAATAGAGGAGCTGAACCCACACAAAGGCAATGGGAGGACAGGGACCGCTCCCGGGACATGCCAACTTAGGGTTGTCTCTGAGGAACCCACCGCCTGTTGACTGGGGGTGTCAGATGTCACTTATGATGATGTGGATGAGCGTGTTAACCAATCGACGACGGCAGATGGGTTGCTGGTGGAGACACGACCGCTGGCTGATAACGGGAGCTCAGGCCTCTCGCTTCGACTCCTGCTGCCACTCGCCCCAAGTCTGCTGCTACCTCTGCCTAAAGGATTTAGGCCTCTGCCACTCCTCTGTGCACGTCCTGGCACTTCTCTGCCTGACACACTTAGTGCTTATATGTGGGGAGGACAATACGCTTCACTACGCTTACAGCAGTATTTGTCTAGAACAGCAGTAGGTGAGTACTTTTGTCTGGCCTTGTACAGTATCTAGGCCCTTGAGACTTTATCAGGAACAAAATGGTAGAACACTTAGATGTACGTATGGGGTATGCACTTATGAGGGCAGAAAAATGTGCTATAGTACGCATAAAAAAGTTTTTGTGCAAAACAGCCCGAAATGCGTCTGATGAGCATTGACTGTCACAAGTCACCATTGAAGAAACTGCAAAGATATTTATTGACTGCAGAACCAGATTTAAGCACACCAGCTCTCCACCGTTTACAGCCCAATACAGCATCGGGGCGCATGCTCCTCCACGAGGACCCACAGATTCATGCGCAGTGCACATCGCTTGTTAGTGCGGCTTGCCTGTCAGAAGGCAGACTTTGCCGCATACTGCCAGGCGTTGCGAACATTCAGGGCTGTTGAGGATCCATCTCCCTCCTAGGGAAACATTGTGAGGTCGGGTGAGTGGACTGATTCCCCGTACTTATTACAATCTTGCCGACCGCCGTGTTGCGCTACATAATATTACAGGACAATCGCGCACTAGCTAATGCTCTGATAGCGGGCGCAAGATTGAGAGGCTCCACTTGTTTATAAACACGCTTCTCAATGCTTCTGCCTTTGGCAGCACAAGCTCTTGCAATTGAAGGTGACTTTGAGATCAAGGTTTACATTTGATTATATTTGGGACTATGAATATATTTTAAAGATCATGCACACACTTGACTCATCTATTTATTACAGTGTTTTACATTATCCTAATATTACCTTTACCAGAGTGGATAGCCGGCATCCCCTTTGGCTATTTTAATTTTAAAATTCTGCAAATAAATGTACTTTAGAACTCTGCATTTGTACATTTTTGGGTCTTTTTAGGCAAAAAAAAAAATGTCCCCCTTTTTTCTTCTTTCCCCCCCCCCTCTTCCTTCCCCCCTGCCCAGTATCTACATTACATAAACCACTACACCTTAACCACATTTACACCACTATCCATTTATTGCATCTTCATTGTCCTAGAGAAAGCAGCACATTTTCTTGTCTTTTTTGTACTGTCAAGCATTCATTTGCACATTGGATGCACCGATATCGTATTCGAATTCTTGGATGAACCTCAGATTGAGTCTCCCCAAATTATTATTTTTTTGTTCAAAAAGGTTTTTGTGTACAACACCAGCCGGTGAGTAATTTTGGCTGTCCTTTCACAGTATCTGGGCCCTAGAAAATGGTACACCACTTAGATGTAGGTATGTGGTATGCACTTATTAGGGCAGAAAAATGTGCTAAAGTACGCCTTAAAACGTTTTTGTGCACAACACCAGCAGTATTCACCAGTGCTGCAGCACACAGTCGCTGTGTACTACAGCCAAAATTTAACTTTCTCAATCTCACTCCCTTCTCTATCAGTGCTTCTGGGCAGGATTTGTGCTTAAGCTGAATCACTGCTGTTCTGTGACAAACAATCTATTCTCTGTCCACCAGGCAACACACAGCGCTGTCTGTCCTATCTCTCTGCAGTGTAAGGATGAAGTGACTGGCCGCAATATGGCTGCCGATTATATAGGGCAGTGACATCAAAGGGGTGACTGGCTTATGATAGGCTGCATGTGATTCAGAGTCATCCCGCCTACCCTTGTTCCCGCCTTCCCAGGATTCCTTGCCCCATGCCCTCACATGCGGATCCGCCATGTTAGATGCCCGGCCCCTGGACCGCACTAAATGGAGTTTAATGAAGCAATTGGCGGGATAGAATCGCAGCGATATTTGCTTTCGTTACAAATCAAATTTTTCATGAAATTCGTAACGAATTTGGATTCGTCAGATTCAATTCGCTCATCTCTAAAAATAATAGTTACAAATATTAATTTAAAACGTATAATAAATGTTACGCCGAGCGCTCCGGGTCCCCGCTCCTCCCCGGAGCGCTCGCCACATCCTCGCTACTGCAGCGCCCCGGTCAGATCCACTGACCGGGTGCGCTGCGATACCGCCTCCAGCCGGGATGCGATTCGCGATGCGGGTGGCGCCCGCTCGAGATGCGCACCCCGGCTCCCGTACCTGACTCGCTCTCCGTCGGTCCTGTCCCGGCGTGCGCGGCCCCGCTCCCTAGGGCGCGCGCGCGCCGGGTCTCTGCGATTTAAAGGGCCACTGCGACGCTGATTGGCGCAGTTGGTCTAATTAGTGTGTTCACCTGTGCACTCCCTATGTATACCTCACTTCCCCTGCACTTCCTCGCCGGATCTTGTTGCCATCGTGCCAGTGAAAGCGTTCCCTTGTGTATTCCTAGCCTGTGTTCCAGACCTCCTGCCGTTGCCCCTGACTACGATCCTTGCTGCCTGCCCCGACCTTCTGCTACGTCCGACCTTGCTCTTGTCTACTCCCTTGTACCGCGCCTTTCTTCAGCAGTCAGAGAGGTTGAGCCGTTGCTAGTGGATACGACCTGGTTACTACCGCCGCTGCAAGACCATCCCGCTTTGCGGCGGGCTCTGGTGAAAACCAGTAGTAACTTAGAACCGGTCCACTAGCACGGTCCACGCCAATCCCTCTCTGGCACAGAGGATCCACCTCCTGCCAGCCGAATCGTGACAGTAGATCCGGCCATGGATCCCGCTGAAGTTCCACTGCCAGTTGTCGCCGACCTCACCACGGTGGTCGCCCAGCAGTCGCAACAGATAGCGCAACAAGGCCACCAGCTGTCTCAACTGACCGTGATGCTACAGCAGCTACTACCACAGCTTCAGCAATCATCTCCTCCGCCAGCTCCTGCACCTCCTCCGCAGCGAGTGGCCGCTTCCGGCCTACGACTTTCCTTGCCGGATAAATTTGATGGGGACTCTAAGTTTTGCCGTGGTTTTCTTTCACAATGTTCCCTGCACTTGGAGATGATGTCGGACCAGTTTCCTACTGAAAGGTCTAAGGTGGCTTTCGTAGTCAGCCTTCTGTCTGGGAAAGCTCTGTCATGGGCCACACAGCTCTGGGACCGCAATGACCCCGTCACTGCCTCTGTACACTCCTTCTTCTCGGAAATTCGAAGTGTCTTTGAGGAACCTGCCCGAGCCTCTTCTGCTGAGACTGCCCTGCTGAACCTGGTCCAGGGTAATTCTTCCGTTGGCGAGTACGCCATCCAATTCCGTACTCTTGCTTCCGAATTATCCTGGAATAATGAGGCCCTCTGCGCGACCTTTAAAAAAGGCCTATCCAGCAACATTAAAGATGTTCTGGCCGCACGAGAAATTCCTGCTAACCTACATGAACTCATTCATCTTGCCACTCGCATTGACATGCGTTTTTCCGAAAGGCGTCAGGAGCTCCGCCAGGATATGGACTTTGTTCGCACAAGGCGTTTTTTCTCCCCGGCTCCTCTCTCCTCTGGTCCTCTGCAATCCGTTCCTGTGCCTCCCGCCGTGGAGGCTATGCAAGTTGACCGGTCTCGCTTGACACCTCAAGAGAGGACACGACGCCGCATGGAGAATCTTTGCCTGTACTGTGCCGGTACCGAACACTTCCTGAAGGATTGTCCTATCTGTCCTCCCCGCCTGGAAAGACGTACGCTGACTCCGCACAAAGGTGACACAGTTCTTGATGTCAACTCTGCTTCTCCACGCCTTACTGTGCCTGTGCGGATATCTGCCTCTACCTTCTCCTTCTCTACTATGGCCTTCTTGGATTCCGGATCTGCAGGAAATTTTATTTTGGCCTCTCTCATCAACAGGTTCAACATCCCTGTGACCAGTCTCGCCAGACCCCTCTACATCAATTGTGTTAACAATGAAAGATTGGACTGTGCCGTGCGTTACCGCACGGAACCCCTCCTAATGTGCATCGGACCTCATCACGAAAAAATTGAGTTTTTGGTCCTCTCCAATTGCACTTCCGAAATTCTCCTTGGACTACCGTGGCTTCAACGCCATTCCCCAACCCTTAATTGGTCCACAGGAGAGATCAAGAGCTGGGGTACTTCTTGTTTCAAGGACTGTCTTAAACCGGTTCCCAGTACTCCCTGCCGTGACCCTGTGGTTCTTCCTGTAACCGGTCTCCCTAAGGCTTATATGGACTATGCTGACGTATTTTGCAAAAAGCAAGCTGAGACTTTACCCCCTCACAGGCCTTTTGACTGTCCTATTGACCTCCTCCCGGGCTCTACTCCACCCCGGGGCAGAATTTACCCTCTGTCCGCCCCAGAGACTCTTGCTATGTCTGAATACATCCAGGAAAATTTAAAAAAGGGGTTTATCCGCAAATCCTCCTCTCCTGCGGGAGCTGGATTTTTCTTTGTGTCCAAAAAAGATGGCTCCCTACGTCCTTGCATTGATTACCGCGGACTTAATAAAATCACGGTAAAGAACCGCTACCCCCTACCTCTTATCTCTGAACTCTTTGATCGCCTTCAAGGTGCCCACATCTTTACCAAACTGGACTTAAGAGGTGCATATAATCTCATCCGCATCAGGGAGGGGGACGAATGGAAAACTGCATTTAGCACCAGAGATGGACACTTTGAGTATCTGGTCATGCCCTTTGGACTGTGCAACGCCCTTGCCGTCTTCCAAGACTTTGTTAATGAAATTTTTCGTGATCTCTTATATTCCTGTGTTGTTGTGTATCTGGACGATATTCTGATTTTTTCTGCCAACTTAGAAGAACATCGCCAGCATGTCCGCATGGTTCTTCAGAGACTTCGAGACAATCAACTTTATGCCAAAATGGAGAAATGTCTGTTTGAATGTCAATCTCTTCCTTTCCTAGGATACTTGGTCTCTGGCCAGGGACTACAAATGGATCCAGACAAACTCTCTGCCGTCTTAGATTGGCCACGCCCCTCCGGACTCCGTGCTATCCAACGTTTTTTGGGGTTCGCCAATTATTACAGACAATTTATTCCACATTTTTCCACTATTGTGGCTCCTATCGTGGCTTTAACCAAGAAGAATGCCAATCCTAAGTCCTGGTCTCCTCAAGCGGAAGACGCATTTAAACGGCTCAAGTCTGCCTTTTCTTCTGCTCCCGTGCTCTCCAGACCTGACCCATCTAAACCCTTCCTATTGGAGGTTGATGCCTCCTCAGTGGGAGCTGGAGCGGTCCTTCTACAAAAAAATTCTTCCGGGCATGCTGTTACTTGTGGTTTTTTTTCTAGGACCTTCTCTCCGGCGGAGAGGAACTACTCCATCGGGGATCGAGAACTACTGGCCATTAAATTGGCACTTGAGGAATGGAGGCATCTGCTGGAGGGATCAAAATTTCCAGTTATCATTTTCACCGATCACAAGAATCTCTCCTATCTCCAGTCTGCCCAACGGCTGAATCCTCGCCAGGCCAGGTGGTCGTTGTTCTTTGCCCGTTTTAACTTTGAAATTCATTTTCGCCCTGCCGACAAGAACATTAGGGCCGATGCTCTCTCTCGTTCCTCGGATGCCTTGGAAGTAGAGGTCTCTCCGCAACACATCATTCCTCCTGACTGTCTGATCTCCTCTTCTCCAGCCTCCATCAGGCAAACTCCTCCAGGGAAGACCTTTGTTTCTCCACGCCAGCGTCTCGGGATTCTCAAATGGGGTCACTCCTCCCATCTCGCAGGCCATGCGGGCATCAAAAAGTCCTTGCAACTCATCTCTCGTTTCTATTGGTGGCCGACTCTGGAAACAGATGTTGTTGATTTTGTGCGGGCCTGTACTGTCTGTGCCCGGGATAAGACTCCTCGCCAGAAGCCTGCTGGTCTCCTTCACCCTCTGCCTGTCCCCGAACAGCCTTGGTCTCTGATTGGTATGGACTTTATTACAGACCTACCCCCATCCCGTGGCAACACTGTTGTTTGGGTGGTCGTTGATCGATTTTCCAAGATGGCACATTTTATTCCTCTTCCTGGTCTTCCTTCAGCGCCTCAGTTGGCAAAACAATTTTTTGTACACATTTTTCGTCTTCACGGTTTGCCCACGCAGATTGTCTCGGATAGAGGTGTCCAATTCGTGTCAAAATTCTGGAGGGCTCTCTGTAAACAACTCAAGATTAAATTAAACTTCTCTTCTGCTTATCATCCTCAATCCAATGGGCAAGTAGAAAGAATTAACCAGGTCCTGGGTGACTATTTACGGCATTTTGTTTCCTCCCGCCAGGATGACTGGGCAGATCTTCTACCTTGGGCCGAATTCTCGTACAACTTTAGAGTCTCTGAATCTTCTGCTAAATCCCCATTTTTCGTGGTGTACGGCCGTCACCCTCTTCCCCCCCTCCCTATTCCCTTGTCCTCTGGTTTGCCCGCTGTAGATGAAGTGACTCGTGATCTTTCCACCATATGGAAAGAGACCCAAAATTCTCTTTTACAGGCTTCATCTCGCATGAAAAAGTTTGCCGATAAGAAAAGAAGAGCTCCCCCCATTTTTGCTCCCGGAGACAAGGTATGGCTCTCCGCTAAATATGTCCGCTTTCGTGTCCCCAGTTACAAACTGGGACCACGCTATCTTGGTCCTTTCAAAGTCTTGTGCCAAATTAATCCTGTCTCTTACAAACTTCTTCTTCCTCCTTCTCTTCGTATTCCCAATGCCTTTCATGTCTCTCTCCTTAAACCACTCATCATCAACCGTTTCTCTCCCAAAATTGTTTCTCCCACTCCTGTTTCCGGTTCTTCTGACATCTTCTCAGTTAAGGAGATACTGGCCTCCAAGACGGTCAGAGGGAAAAAATTTTTTTTAGTCGATTGGGAGGGCTGTGGTCCTGAAGAGAGATCCTGGGAACCTGAGGACAACATCCTAGACAAAAGTCTGGTCCTCAGGTTCTCAGGCCCCAAGAAGAGGGGGAGACCCAAGGGGGGGGGTACTGTTACGCCGAGCGCTCCGGGTCCCCGCTCCTCCCCGGAGCGCTCGCCACATCCTCGCTACTGCAGCGCCCCGGTCAGATCCACTGACCGGGTGCGCTGCGATACCGCCTCCAGCCGGGATGCGATTCGCGATGCGGGTGGCGCCCGCTCGCGATGCGCACCCAGGCTCCCGTACCTGACTCGCTCTCCGTCGGTCCTGTCCCGGCGCGCGCGGCCCCGCTCCCTAGGGCGCGCGCGCGCCGGGTCTCTGCGATTTAAAGGGCCACTGCGCCGCTGATTGGCGCAGTTGGTCTAATTAGTGTGTTCACCTGTGCACTCCCTATGTATACCTCACTTCCCCTGCACTCCCTCGCCGGATCATGTTGCCATCGTGCCAGTGAAAGCGTTCCCTTGTGTGTTCCTAGCCTGTGTTCCAGACCTCCTGCCGTTGCCCCTGACTACGATCCTTGCTGCCTGCCCCGACCTTCTGCTACGTCCGACCTTGCTCTTGTCTACTCCCTTGTACCGCGCCTTTCTTCAGCAGTCAGAGAGGTTGAGCCGTTGCTAGTGGATACGACCTGGTTACTACCGCCGCTGCAAGACCATCCCGCTTTGCGGCGGGCTCTGGTCAAAACCAGTAGTAACTTAGAACCGGTCCACTAGCACGGTCCACGCCAATCCCTCTCTGGCACAGAGGATCCACCTCCTGCCAGCCGAATCGTGACAATAAATAATAAAGGTGCAATAAATAATAATAACAATAATAATAACATAATAATAACATAATAATAAACAGAATTATAATAATAAGTAGAGATAATAAAATCCTATAATAAGAATCAGAGGTCCCACGTTTGCAGTATTGTAGTTCTCAGGGGTCTTGTAGATGTGGCCCCCAAATCTACAAGAGAATACACTATTTTCATAGACAACGTCAATAAATCAATTTAGCAGATTTCCCCTGAACTAAGAAGCAGCGGAGCAGGAGACTGAGACAATCCATCATTGTGTTCTATGTCAGCGCCGGATCCTCTCACATGTGGGGACCATTAGATTTACTGTTGCTGGATTTACCCAAAACTTTCCATTTCTTCATTATGTTCTATTGTCAAACAAGAACATTTTTTTAATTTCTGTAAAATGTCACATTTCACAGACGATGCGGTCAAAAGAAACGTAAACTGCTGTGTGGAAATATTTCTAACATCATCGACCATCAACAATGGAACGTTTAAAGGATGAAAAAGGGAAAAAAAACGTTGGCGCTGTCCACATTGTTACTCCCAGTGATTTGTCACAGTCCTTGTTGTTAACCTCACGTTCCTCTGGGGCTGTGGGGGCGCGTACCCTGCCATCTGGTCTAAAGTTACGTGTATTTACAGTGAGACCTCTCAGAAAAGACAATCCATGGTCTCCTATGGGGGGGGGGGGGGGGGGTCGTTCTTAAAGAAAATGGCCGCTATGCATCCTCTCTGGGTTGGTCTTCTGGAGAGGCTTCACTGTATACAGTATATTGTTATATATTGTTGTACTCTGTTAGGTTGATCCATGTTTATGCCTTAAAGGGGTACTCCAGTCGGGGGGGGGGGGGGGAATCTTTTTAAAGAAATTAGTGCCAGTAAGTTATACAGCTTAGTAAATTACTTTTTTTTCCCAATAATAAATGTTTATTAACGATTTCCAAACATATACATATTGGAGTAATAAGGAAAACTACGTCTCCAGTAACATTAATACAAATGGCGGCCATGAAGGTTTCTCTACAATGTAGGGGTCAATGTCAAGCTGGAGAATGTTATGGATACAATAGAAAAACCTAAAACCAACATGATATGACATAGGACAGCTAATAACCGTGATCAGTACTCCATAAACAGAAGAGAATGGGTGGAGGAGGGGTAGAGACGGGAGAAGGAAGGAGGACAGCAAGAAAAGTCTACGGAAAGAGACACAAGAAGAAATAAGGAAGAAATGTACAAGCAAAAGCACCTCACAAACCGGTCTATTCCCACAGGAGGTAACAAGCATAACTTCAATCAATGGGGAGTGAATTACTTTTATTTCAAAATCTTAATCCTTCCAGTATTTATCAGCTGCTGTATGCTCCACAGGAAGTTGTGTAGTTCTTTCCAGTCTGACCACAGTGCTCTCTGCTGACACCTCTGTCCATGTCAGGAACTGTCCAGAGCAGGAGAGGTTTGGTATGGGGATTTGCTCCTGCTCTGGACAGTTCCTGACATGGACAGAGGTGTCAGCAGAGAGCACTGTGGTCAGGCTGGAAAGAACTACACAACTTCCTGTGGAGCATACAGCAGCTGATAAGTAATGGAAGGATTGAGATTTTTAAATAGAAGATATTAACAAATCTGTTTAACTTTCTGGCACCAGTTCATTTAAACACATTTTATGTTTAACCAGTTTTAATCTTGATGTTTTCTTACTTGTTTGGTTGTGAGATTTGTTTAGTCTTAGATTATGCTCCGGCTTTGTAATGGCGGTAGGAGTGTCTTTTCCATGGGCCATTTTATCCCCTTTTCCTGGGGTAATAATAGGATAGATGGAGGAAAAGAAGTAACAGGATAGATGAAGGGAAGGAAATAACAGGATAGATGAAGGGAAGGAAATAACAGGATAGATAAAGGGAAGGAAATAACAGGATAGATAAAGGGAAGGAAATAACAGGATAGATGAAGGGAAGGAAATAACAGGATAGATGAAGGGAAGGAAATAACAGGATAGATGAAGGGAAGGAAATAACAGGATAGATGAAGGAAAAGAAATAACAGGATAGATGAAGGAAAAGAAATAACAGGATAGATGAAGGGAAGGAAATAACAGGATAGATAAAGGGAAGGAAATAACAGGAGAGATGAAGGGAAAGAAATAACAGGATAGATGGAGGAAAAGAAATAACAGGATAGATGAAGGGAAGGAAATAACAGGATAGATGGAGGAAAAGAAATAACAGGATAGATGAAGGGAAGTAAATAACAGGATAGATGGAGGGAAGGAAATAACAGGATAGATAAAGGGAAGGAAATAACAGGATAGATGAAGGGAAGGAAATAACAGGATAGATGAAGGGAAGGAAATAACAGGATAGATGAAGGGAAGGAAATAACAGGATAGATGAAGGGAAGGAAATAACAGGATAGATGGAGGAAAAGAAATGAAAGATAAAAGAAAAGAAAGGAAAGATGAAGGGAAGAAAAATCAAAATGAAAGAGAGATGGAAGAGAATACAATACATCGCAGATACTCTAGAATAATTCCTTTACTTTTGTCTCCCTTGGATTTAGGACGGTGAAGTCTTCACCACAGTCTATGAGCAGAACACCTTCTGGATCCCCTCAGAGACCCCCATAGAGGATAAAGATTTCCTGAAGAATTCCAGGATCCTGGATCTGTGTCACAATAAATCTGTGCACTGGATCTTCCCTGCTTCTCCGTCAGGTAAAGAAATGGAGGGAGATTTATTAAGGGATTCAAGCAGCTTTTTTTCTTACAAAAGTCGCACGTGCGCCTAAGCAATTTTTTGGGGGACTTTTGTGCGTAAGCAAAAAATACCAATCAGCCCTACCTGAGCAATTTTCAGTTGTTACTTTTCAGTGGTCCTGGATTTATCATTGCGAAAATTGCTCGTAAGCAAATAAAAGCCGCAAACTCCCTTCAAAAAGTCATAAGTGTAAGAAAGGTCAGACCTGGCCTACAAACCTGACTATGACAGCATTTTCAAAAAGTCGCACAAAATTTCGCAGGTGAAACTTTTTGTGCGATTTTTTTTACTTAAATTTTCATAGGCACAGTGGGACGAGCGGGTAGGAGATGTACAGGAGGGTAAGAAGCTTGTCACCCGCCCGCACATCTCCCGCCCACGCAACACTACTACAACTCCCAGAATGTCCTTACTGTGAGAACTTGCTGGAAATTGTAGTTGTGCGGCACAGGGGGAGTGTGTTAGATGTTACTTTACTGGCTTGGTAGTGGAAGCTGTCTTATAGACAGAATCCATTAATAAGCCAAGGCATAGCATTAGCCCCAAAACAGCTATTATTACCTCGGTACCCATCGCCACAGGGGTGCCGGGAAGAACCAGTACCAACAGGCCTGGAACATAAAAAATGGCTCTTCTGGGTCTAGGCGGTAACAGGCTGGTTTTATTTTGGCTGGGGAGGGCCAATAACAATGGTCCTCGCCAACCCTGGTAACATCAGGCTATTGCTGCTTGGTTGGTCTGTGCTGAGAATGAAAATACAGGGAACCCTATGCATTATTATTTTTTTTTCCATAAATAATTAAATAATTAAAGAAAAAACACATAGGGTTCCCTATGTTACCAGGGTGGGCGAGGACCATTGTTATTGGCCCTCCCCAGCCTAAATAACACCAGCCTGTTACTGCCTAGGCCCATGAACACAATTTTTGATGCTCTTAGCCTGTTGGTACCGGCTCTTCCCAACACCCCTGTGGCGGTGGGTACCGGGGTAATAATCAGGGATTAGCGCTAGCTGATTTTGTGGGTAATGCTAAACCACGGCTTAATAATGGTTTCCGTCTATTAGACAGCTTCCACTACTAATCCTGTAAAGTAAATAATAAAAATAAAAAAACCTTTAAACAACTTTTATTCCAAAAAACAATCCCCCACAAGCCCTCGTTACAAAATGTTGTTCATATTAAACAAAAAAACGCTGGTCATTGTAGTCCACCAAATCTGAAGTAGCCCACAGGATAGACGGATCTGAAATAAAAAAAAAAATGGGTTAGTACATTTAGGGGGAAAAAGTGGTAAAAACAATTTAATAAACACACATATATATTTTTGCTTATGTGAGCTAAAAAAATGGTATTCCAAAGTGATTTATTGGTTTTTGCTTATGTGAGACAAATGTATAAACCCCCTGTGATAGTATAATAAATATGTCACCATAAGAAAAACCAAAGCAACAATGATAAATATCCCCAATTCATCTTATCTGGTAACATCAGACTCTATGGAAACATCTAATAAAATCAGCAGCGAGGACAGAATAAGAGATATCAGGTTACAGATCTGTGCAACTGCTTCCTCATATCTGTTTCTGGGAAAGCTGGGTTGTTACCAATACATCCACATTGACAGGGGTCATCATCCAAATTCATCGGGGTCATCATTCACCACTCACAGGGGTCATCATCCAAATTCACAGGGATCATCATCCACCACTCACAGGGGTCATCATCCACCACTCACAGGGGTCATCATCCTCCACTCACAGGGGTCATCATCCACCACTCACAGGGGTCATCATCCAAATTCACAGGGATCATCATCCACCACTCACAGGGGTCATCATCCACCACTCACAGGGGTCATCATCCACCACTCACAGGGGTCATCATCCACCACTCACAGGGGTCATCATCCACCACTCACAGGGGTCATCATCCACCACTCACAGGGGTCATCATCCTCCACTCACAGGGGTCATCATCCACCACTCACAGGGGTCATCATCCACCACTCACAGGGGTCATCATCCACCACTCACAGGGGTCATCGTCCACATAAACAGAGGTCATCGTCCGCCGGGGGTGTTGCTAGGTCTCCAAAAGATCTGGGGCACAGGCCATGGGCGTGGCTGAAGGTGGAGCCACAAAAAGGAGGAGCCAAGGGGGTGGGGCCACTCAATGTTGCATGACTATACAAAATTTTGCTCCACGCATAGGGGTCAGAGAGAGGGGTTAGTCTTATTGGCTATCAGCGGATGCTACTTCAGGCCAGGGAACACAAGCGCCAATGAGGAGCCTTACAGCACGGATGTATTAGGTGAGGACACTCTATGTTCTAAGCTGAGTTGGGGCTCAGGGGACAGCAGCGGCTGCAGGGGGTTCACATTTTTGACAGGTTCCCTACTTGGTGTGATGGATGCTTGTGGTGCAGAGCGTTGCAGAAAATTATTTTAACTATAATAATCCATTATACCAATTGCCAAGTAAGAGTAAAGCACTAAAGATGTTTTAACCAAGGGAAGCTACAACTCCCAGTATGATATAAGCAGTGGTGAGGGAATGCTGGGAGTAATTTCCCTAAACATAACTGCAGAATGTACGTGACTATAGCGCTGATGGGACACAATCTGGAGAATACAGCAGATATAATAGACTCACAGGGGGCATCTTCTCTGAGTCAATCACAGGAGGCGTCTTTTCTTAGTCAGTCATAGGGGGCGTCTTCTCTGAGTCAATCACAGGGGACGTCTTCTCTGAATCAATCACAGGAGGCGTCTTCTCTGAGTCAATCACAGGGGGTGTCTTCTCTGAGTCAGTCACAGGAGGCATCTTCTCTGAATCAATCACAGGAGGCGTCTTCCCTGAGTCAATCACAGGAGGCGTCTTCTCTGAATCAATCACAGGAGGCGTCTTCTCTGAGTCAATCACAGGGGATGTCTTCTCTGAGTCAGTCACAGGAGGTGTCTTCTCTGAGTCAATCACAGGGGGCGTCTTCTCTGAATCAATCACAGGAGGCGTCTTCTCTGAGTCAATCACAGGGGAGTCTTCTCTGAGTCAATCACAGGAGGCGTCTTCTCTGAGTCAATCACAGGGGGGTGTCTTCTCTGAGTCAGTCACAGGAGGCGTCTTCTCTGAATCAATCACAGGAGGCGTCTTCTCTGAGTCAATCACAGGAGGCGTCTTCTCTGAGTCAATCATAGGAGGCGTCTTCTCTGAGTCAATCACAGGGGGCGTCTTCTCTGAATCAATCACAGGGGAGTCTTCTCTGAGTCAATCACAGGAGGCGTCTTCTCTGAGTCAATCACAAGGGGCGTCTTCTCTGAGTCAATCACAAGGGGCGTCTTCTCTGAGTCAATCCCAAGGGGCGTCTTCTCTGAGTCAATCACAGGGGCGTCTTCTCTGAGTCAATCACAGGGGCGTCTTCTCTGAGTCAATCACAGGAGGCGTCTTCTCTGAGTCAATCACAGGAGGCGTCTTCTCTTAGTCAATCACAGGGGGCGTCTTCTCTGAGTCAATCACAGGGGACGTCTTCTCTGAGTCAATCACAGGGGGCGTCTTCTCTGAGTCAATCACAGGGGGAATCTTCTCTTAGTCAATCACAGGAGGCGTCTTCTCTGAGTCAATCACAGGAGGCGTCTTCTCTGAGTCAGTCACAGGGGGCGCCTTATCTGAGTCAATCACAGGGGGCATCTTCTCTGAGTCAATCACAAGGGGCGCCTTCTTTGATTCAATCACAGGGGGCATCTTCTCTGATTCAATCACAGGGGGCGTCTTCTCTGAGTCAATCACCGGGGGCGTCTTCTCTGAGTCAATCACAGGGGGCGTCTTCTCTTGGTCAATCACAGGGGCGTCTTCTCTGAGTCAATCACAGGGGGCGTCTTCTCTAAGTCAATCACAGGGGGTGTCTTCTCTGAGTCAATCACGGGGTGTCTTCTCTGAGTCAATCATAGGGGGCATCTTCTCTGAGTCAATCATAGGGGGCGTCTTCTCTTAGTCAATCAAAGGAGGCGTCTTCTCTGAGTCAATCACAGGGGGCGTCTTCTCTCTGTCAATCACAGTGGGCGTCTTCTCAGAGTCAATCACAGGGGGCATCTTCTTAGAGTCAATTACAGGGGGCGTCTTCTCAGAGTCAATCACAGGGGGCGTCTTCTCTGAGTCAATCACAGGGGGCGCCTTCTTTGATTCAATCACAGGGGGCGTCTTCTCTGATTCAATCACAGGGGGCGTCTTCTCTGAGTCAATCACAGGAGGCGTCTTCTCTGAGTCAATCACAGGGGGCGTCTTCTCTTAGTCAATCACAGGGGGCGTCTTCTCTTAGTCAATCACAGGGGGTGTCTTCTCTAAGCCATTCACAGGGGGCGTCTTCTCTGAGTCAATCACAGGGGGCGTCTTCTCTGAGTCAATCACAGGGGGCGCCTTCTTTGATTCAATCACAGGGGGCGTCTTCTCTGATTCAATCACAGGGGGCGTCTTCTCTGATTCAATCACAGGGGGCGTCTTCTCTGAGTCAATCACCGGGGGCGTCTTCTCTGAGTCAATCACAGGAGGCGTCTTCTCTGAGTCAATCACAGGGGGCGTCTTCTCTTAGTCAAAGACCGGGGGCGTCTTCTCTGAGTCAATCACAGGAGGCGTCTTCTCTGAGTCAATCACAGGGGGCGTCTTCTCTTAGTCAATCACAGGGGGCGTCTTCTCTTAGTCAATCACAGGGGGTGTCTTCTCTAAGCCATTCACAGGGGGCGTCTTCTCTGAGTCAATCACAGGGGGAATCTTCTCTTAGTCAATCACAGGAGGCGTCTTCTCTGAGTCAATCACAGGAGGCGTCTTCTCTGAGTCAGTCACAGGGGGCGTCTTATCTGAGTCAATCACAGGGGGCATCTTCTCTGAGTCAATCACAAGGGGCGCCTTCTTTGATTCAATCACAGGGGGCATCTTCTCTGATTCAATCACAGGGGGCGTCTTCTCTGAGTCAATCACCGGGGGCGTCTTCTCTGAGTCAATCACAGGGGGCGTCTTCTCTTGGTCAATCACAGGGGCGTCTTCTCTGAGTCAATCACAGGGGGCGTCTTCTCTAAGTCAATCACAGGGGGTGTCTTCTCTGAGTCAATCACGGGGTGTCTTCTCTGAGTCAATCATAGGGGGCATCTTCTCTGAGTCAATCATAGGGGGCGTCTTCTCTTAGTCAATCAAAGGAGGCGTCTTCTCTGAGTCAATCACAGGGGGCGTCTTCTCTCTGTCAATCACAGTGGGCGTCTTCTCAGAGTCAATCACAGGGGGCATCTTCTTAGAGTCAATTACAGGGGGCGTCTTCTCAGAGTCAATCACAGGGGGCGTCTTCTCTGAGTCAATCACAGGGGGCGCCTTCTTTGATTCAATCACAGGGGGCGTCTTCTCTGATTCAATCACAGGGGGCGTCTTCTCTGAGTCAATCACAGGAGGCGTCTTCTCTGAGTCAATCACAGGGGGCGTCTTCTCTTAGTCAATCACAGGGGGCGTCTTCTCTTAGTCAATCACAGGGGGTGTCTTCTCTAAGCCATTCACAGGGGGCGTCTTCTCTGAGTCAATCACAGGGGGCGTCTTCTCTGAGTCAATCACAGGGGGCGCCTTCTTTGATTCAATCACAGGGGGCGTCTTCTCTGATTCAATCACAGGGGGCGTCTTCTCTGATTCAATCACAGGGGGCGTCTTCTCTGAGTCAATCACCGGGGGCGTCTTCTCTGAGTCAATCACAGGAGGCGTCTTCTCTGAGTCAATCACAGGGGGCGTCTTCTCTTAGTCAAAGACCGGGGGCGTCTTCTCTGAGTCAATCACAGGAGGCGTCTTCTCTGAGTCAATCACAGGGGGCGTCTTCTCTTAGTCAATCACAGGGGGCGTCTTCTCTTAGTCAATCACAGGGGGTGTCTTCTCTAAGCCATTCACAGGGGGCGTCTTCTCTGAGTCAATCACAGGGGGCGTCTTCTCTGAGTCAATCACAGGGGGCGCCTTCTTTGATTCAATCACAGGGGGCGTCTTCTCTGATTCAATCACAGGGGGCGTCTTCTCTGAGTCAATCACCAGGGGCGTCTTCTCTGAGTCAATCACAGGAGGCGTCTTCTCTGAGTCAATCACAGGGGGCGTCTTCTCTTAGTCAATCACAGGGGGCGTCTTCTCTGAGTCAATCACAGGGGACGTCTTCTCTGAGTCAATCACAGGGGGCGTCTTCTCTGAGTCAATCATAGGGGGCGTCTTCTCTTAGTCAATCACAGGGGGCGTCTTCTCTCTGTCAATCACAGTGGGCGTCTTCTCAGAGTCAATCCCAGGGGGCGTCTTCTTAGAGTCAATTACAGAGGCGTCTTCTCTTAGTCAATCACAGGGGGTGTCTTCTCTAAGCCATTCACAGGGGGCGTCTTCTCTGAGTCAATCACAGGGGGCGTCTTCTCTGAGTCAATCACAGGGGGCGCCTTCTTTGATTCAATCACAGGGGGCGTCTTCTCTGATTCAATCACAGGGGGCGTCTTCTCTGAGTCAATCACCGGGGGCGTCTTCTCTGAGTCAATCACAGGAGGCGTCTTCTCTGAGTCAATCACAGGGGGCGTCTTCTCTGAGTCAATCACAGGGGGCGTCTTCTCTGAGTCAATCACAGGAGGCGTCTTCTCTGAGACAATCACAGGAGGCGTCTTCTTAGAGTCAATTACAGGGGGCGTCTTCTCAGAGTCAATCCCAGGGGGCGTCTTCTTAGAGTCAATTACAGAGGCGTCTTCTCTTAGTCAATCACAGGGGGTGTCTTCTCTAAGCCATTCACAGGAGGCGTCTTCTCTAAGCCATTCACAGGGGGTGTCTTCTCTGAGTCAATCACAGGGGACGTCTTCTCTGAGTCAATCAAAGGAGCGTTTTCCCTGATTGGAGGAGATCACTTTTCCTTTTCTTCTCTTTGTGGCCAAGACCATCATAATGACTACTCACGACCAGGACTCATCTCTACAGGACCTGCCAGACAAACATTTTAGGCTCCTTTCTCCAGCACAATCCTCACCACTATACAAACCCCCCATTTGTATTGCCCGGCAGTAATAGTTCCCACATATATAGTTATAGGCCCCTTTGTGCCCCAATACATAGCTCTAGGCCCCTGTGTTCCTCAATATATAAATACATAATTTGTAGGGTGAAAAAAACAAAACACAGTTTTACAAATTTGTTTTTTTTTGCTTCTATATTATGCACTTTTTTGTGCAAATGACATTCTAGCTATATTCTGTAGGTCCATATGATTACAATGATACCCCAGTTATATAAGCTTTGTTTTATTTTACTACTTTTTATAAGAAAATTTATATGCTTAAAATTGTCCTTTTCTGGCCCCTATAACTCTTATTTTTCCATATACAGGGATGTACATGGGCTCATTTTATGCACCGTGGTCTGTAGATTATATTGCTACCATTTTTGTTTTGACAGGACTTTTTGATTGCTTTTTATTAATTTGTTTTCTCACATAATAAGTAATAAAAAATCAGCATTTCTGAGCAATTTTCATTGACGCCATTGACCGTGCGGTTTCATGACATTATATTTTAATAGTTCAGACGTTTTCTCATCCAGCAATACAACATGTTTAGCCCCTTAACGACAATGGACGAAAATGTACGGCATGATGCGGTGGGACATTTATGTCATGTACATGATGCGAGCACCGCCATACATTTTATGGTGAAATGAGTAATGTCATTACAAAGTAAAATTGGTCACGCAAAAAAAACAAGCCTCATATGGGTCTGTGGATGGAAATATAAAAGAATTATGTTTTTATAAGGTGAGGTGGGAAAAAACGAAGATTCTAAAGTAAAATTAGCCTGGTCCTTAAACTGTTCGACACCCAAAGCTTGTGACATCATAGCCCTGCCCCTCATAATAGAAAAGAGGTAGCTTCAGAGTGGACGCCGGCTCAACGAGGCGCTGGGCACAGATAGCAATCGGTAGGTTAAATCAAGGGTGTTTAATTTTCCCAGAATGCAACGCGTTTCACTGCATAAGCAGCTTCATCAGGCATAGGTGAGAACAGCAGAGTGGTGCATTTTATGCTAACACAAATTAGTCACAGCAGGAATAATTACCACGGACCAATGAGTGCTGGAAAAAATGCATTTACAAGTAGACTCAAAGGTTACAATTTGAAATAAAACTTAACAATGTATCTATGCAGCATGTGAACATATAAAAAAAGGCAAATAGATAATATCATATATGATGAAATAAATAAATGAAATGAAAAAATTAAAAAAATTAAAAAATTAAAAATGTAATAAAAAATATAGTGTTAGGAAATATACATATGTATACATTATGCATATTTATTCTGAAATGTCTATCTGTCCATGTATAAATAAATATACACATGCACCAAGGAACATTATTATTATTATTATTATTATTATATTTTTTTTCATTTTTTAATTTATTTTCTTTTTTCATTTCTTTTTATTTATTTCATCGTGTTGTAGGCCTCAGGGGTATGGGTAGTGTAGTCAGGGTGTTGCTTCAGTATATCAGGGGTTATGGTTAACCCTATTGTTCGTGATGCCAGGCTGAGGGCTAGTATGCTGAGGTAATTCTCTGGCCTATCGCCGCCCTTCCCAGTAACGATAGGTGCATGAAATGACTGAAGGTCCACAAGGTAGTTGAACTTGAACTCAGATGACATTAGTCATTTTACCCAAAAATGCACAGTGAAACGGAAAAAAAAATCATTGTGCGACAAAATCGAAGAAAAAATGCCATTTTGTAACTTTTGGGGGCTTCCGTTTCTACGCAGTGCATATTTCGGTAAAAATTACACCTTATCATTATTCTGTAGGTTCATACGGTTAAAATGATCCCCTACTTATATAGGTTTGATTTTGTCGCACTTCTGGAAAAAATCATAACTACATGCAGGAAAATTTATACGTTTAAAAATGTCATCTTCTGACCCCTATAAATTTTTTATTTTTCCACGTACAGGGTGGTATGAGGACTCATTTTTTGCGCCGTGATCTGAAGTTTTTATCGGTATGATTTTTGCTTTGATTGGACTTTTTGATCACTTTTTATTCATTTTTTAATGGTATAAAAAGTGACCAAAAATGCGCTTTTTTTGACTTTGGAATTTTTTTGCGAGTACGCCATTGACCGTACGGTTTAATTAATGATATATTTTTATAGTTCGGACATTTACGCACGCGGCGATACCACATATGTTTATTAATTAATTTTTTACACTGTTTTATTTTTTTTTATGGGAAAAGGGGGGTGATTCAAACTTTTATTAGGGAAGGGGTTAAATGACCTTTATTAAAACTTTTTTTTTACATTTTTTTTTGCAGTATTATAGGTCCCATAGGGACCTATAACACTGCACACACTGATCTCTTATACTGATCATTGTTATCCCATAGGGACCTATAACACTGCACACACTGATCTCTTATACTGATCATTATTATCCCATAGGGACCTATAACACTTCACACACTGATCTCTTATACTGATCATTGTTATCCCATAGGGACCTATAACACTGCACACACTGATCTTTTACACAGTTCACAGGCCTGTATTAACACGCCTGTGATCAGCATTATCGGCGCTTTACTGCTCCTGCCTGGATCTCAGGCACGGAGCAGTCATTCGTCAATCGGACACCGAGGAGGCAGGTAAGGGCCCTCCCGGTGTCCTGCCAGTTGTTCGGGACACCGCAATTTCACCGCGGCGGTCCCGAACAGCCCGACTGAGCAGCCGGGTCATTTTCACTTTCGCTTTAGAAGCGGCGGTCAGCTTTGACCGCCGCTTCTAAAGGGTTAATACCGCACATCGACGCGATCGGCGATGTGTGGTATTAGCCGCGGGTCCCAGCTGTTGATGAGCGCTGGGACCGACGCGATATGATGCTGGATCGCGGCACGATCCCGCTTCATATCGCGGGAGCCGGCACAGGACGTAAATATACGTCCTGCGTCATTAAGGGGTTAAAGACTTGCGGTACATCCAATGAACAGTAACAGTCTCATTAATACAGTCTCCATACACTTCAGTGACTGAAAGTTGTTGTGGACCTTGACTTTTGATATAAGTCTCAGAATTTAGGGTAATTTCCGTCCGGATTTAGGGGTTAGATATGGTCCGGAGATCTTGCAGAGTGCGTAGGGATTGATTACACTCACAGTTTTGTAAAGATCAGCTGTCGCCGCAAGGCTCGGGCCTAACTCACTGATGACAGCAGCGCAGATCCTTCTCTAACAACAGCCCACGAGGAAAGAGAAAGAGAAATGGCCTCCGCTCCCTTATATGGGCAGGGGCGGGGCCGTTTTGGATTGATCCAAGTCTGCTGTCACTCACCGTTACATAGCCTGATGGGTAAACACCTGACTTCCTCCAAAGGTCCTTGAACTACAAACCATAGAGTCTTTGGAACGCATCACGTGACCCGCAGGTCCTGCGACGCTTATTAGGTAAGTACACTTACTATATAAATATATACATTATATTTAAATAATTTTACTTACAAAAGGGGTGAGAAGGGGCTAGCTAAGGATTAGGACCCCACCTACACCCAGGGACTCTGACTTTGGGGACCTCACCACAAAGCAACGGAGGCCATCTGGCGCTGGGACACCCCAATCGTATATGATATTATCTATTTGCCTTTTTTTTAAATATGTTCACATGCTGCATAGATACATTGTTAGGTTTTATTTCAAATTGTAACCTTTGAGTCTACTTGTAAATGCATTTTTTTAGCACTCATTGGTCGGCGGTAATTATTCCTGCTGTGACTAATTTGTGTTAGGATAAAATGCACCACTCTGCTGTTCTCACCTATGCCTGATGAAGCTGCTTATGCAGTGAAACGCGTTGCATTCTGGGAAAATTAAACACCCTTGATTTAACCTACCGATTGCTGTCTGTGTCCAGCGCCTCGTTGAGCCGGCGTCCACTCTGAAACTACCTCTTTTCTACTATTACTTGAAGGCGGAGGGCTGCGGACACTTTGATATTGTACACTCACCATTGTTGTGTATGTGGTTACAGTATGTGGTGTATGTGGTTACAGTATGTGGTGTATGTGGTTACAGTATGTGGTGTATGTGGTTACAGTATGTGGTGTATGTGGTTACAGTATGTGGTGTATGTGGTTACAGTATGTGGTGTGTGTGGTTACAGTATGTGGTGTATGTGGTTACAGTATGTGGTGTGTGTGGTTACAGTATGTGGTGTGTGTGGTTACAGTATGTGGTGTACGTGGTTACAGTATGTGGTGTATGTGGTTACAGTATGTGGTGTATGTGGTTACAGTATGTGGTGTATGTGGTTACAGTATGTGGTGTGTGTGGTTACAGTATGTGGTGTGTGTGGTTACAGTATGTGGTGTGTGTGGTTACAGTATGTGGTGTATGTGGTTACAGTATGTGGTGTGTGTGGTTACAGTATGTGGTGTGTGTGGTTACAGTATGTGGTGTATGTGGTTACAGTATGTGGTGTGTGTGGTTACAGTATGTGGTGTGTGTGGTTACAGTATGTGGTGTATGTGGTTACAGTATGTGGTGTATGTGGTTACAGTATGTGGTGTATGTGGTTACAGTATGTGGTGTATGTGGTTACAGTATGTGGTGTGTGTGGTTACAGTATGTGGTGTGTGTGGTTACAGTATGTGGTGTATGTGGTTACAGTATGTGGTGTGTGTGGTTACAGTATGTGGTGTGTGTGGTTACAGTATGTGGTGTATGTGGTTACAGTATGTGGTGTGTGTGGTTACAGTATGTGGTGTGTGTGGTTACAGTATGTGGTGTGTGTGGTTACAGTATGTGGTGTGTGTGGTTACAGTATGTGGTGTGTGTGGTTACAGTATGTGGTGTATGTGGTTACAGTATGTGGTGTATGTGGTTACAGTATGTGGTGTATGTGGTTACAGTATGTGGTGTATGTGGTTACAGTATGTGGTGTATGTGGTTACAGTATGTGGTGTGTGTGGTTACAGTATGTGGTGTGTGTGGCTACAGTATGTGGTGTGTGTGGTTACAGTATGTGGTGTGTGTGGTTACAGTATGTGGTGTGTGTGGTTACAGTATGTGGTGTGTGTGGTTACAGTATGTGGTGTATGTGGTTACAGTATGTGGTGTATGTGGTTACAGTATGTGGTGTATGTGGTTACAGTATGTGGTGTATGTGGTTACAGTATGTGGTGTGTGTGGTTACAGTATGTGGTGTATGTGGTGTATGTGGTTACAGTATGTGGTGTATGTGGTTACAGTATGTGGTGTATGTGGTTACAGTATGTGGTGTATGTGGTTACAGTATGTGGTGTGTGTGGTTACAGTATGTGGTGTATGTGGTTACAGTATGTGGTGTATGTGGTTACAGTATGTGGTGTATGTGGTTACAGTATGTGGTGTATGTGGTTACAGTATGTGGTGTGTGTGGTTACAGTATGTGGTGTGTGTGGTTACAGTATGTGGTGTATGTGGTTACAGTATGTGGTGTATGTGGTTACAGTATGTGGTGTATGTGGTTACAGTATGTGGTGTATGTGGTTACAGTATGTGGTGTATGTGGTTACAGTATGTGGTGTGTGTGGTTACAGTATGTGGTGTGTGTGGTTACAGTATGTGGTGTGTGTGGTTACAGTATGTGGTGTGTGTGGTTACAGTATGTGGTGTATGTGGTTACAGTATGTGGTGTATGTGGTTACAGTATGTGGTGTGTGTGGTTACAGTATGTGGTGTATGTGGTTACAGTATGTGGTGTATGTGGTTACAGTATGTGGTGTGTGTGGTTACAGTATGTGGTGTGTGTGGTTACAGTATGTGGTGTATGTGGTGTATGTGGTTACAGTATGTGGTGTATGTGGTTACAGTATGTGGTGTATGTGGTTACAGTATGTGGTGTATGTGGTTACAGTATGTGGTGTATGTGGTTACAGTATGTGGTGTATGTGGTTACAGTATGTGGTGTATGTGGTTACAGTATGTGGTGTATGTGGTTACAGTATGTGGTGTGTGTGGTTACAGTATGTGGTGTGTGTGGTTACAGTATGTGGTGTGTGTGGTTACAGTATGTGGTGTGTGTGGTTACAGTATGTGGTGTGTGTGGTTACAGTATGTGGTGTGTGTGGTTACAGTATGTGGTGTGTGTGGTTACAGTATGTGGTGTATGTGGTTACAGTATGTGGTGTGTGTGGTTACAGTATGTGGTGTGTGTGGTTACAGTATGTGGTGTGTGTGGTTACAGTATGTGGTGTGTGTGGTTACAGTATGTGGTGTGTGTGGTTACAGTATGTGGTGTGTGTGGTTACAGTATGTGGTGTGTGTGGTTACAGTATGTGGTGTGTGTGGTTACAGTATGTGGTGTGTGTGGTTACAGTATGTGGTGTGTGTGGTTACAGTATGTGGTGTGTGTGGTTACAGTATGTGGTGTGTGTGGTTACAGTATGTGGTGTGTGTGGTTACAGTATGTGGTGTATGTGGTTACAGTATGTGGTGTGTGTGGTTACAGTATGTGGTGTGTGTGGTTACAGTATGTGGTGTGTGTGGTTACAGTATGTGGTGTATGTGGTTACAGTATGTGGTGTATGTGGTTACAGTATGTGGTGTATGTGGTTACAGTATGTGGTGTGTGTGGTTACAGTATGTGGTGTATGTGGTTACAGTATGTGGTGTATGTGGTTACAGTATGTGGTGTGTGTGGTTACAGTATGTGGTGTGTGTGGTTACAGTATGTGGTGTATGTGGTTACAGTATGTGGTGTGTGTGGTTACAGTATGTGGTGTGTGTGGTTACAGTATGTGGTGTGTGTGGTTACAGTATGTGGTGTGTGTGGTTACAGTATGTGGTGTGTGTGGTTACAGTATGTGGTGTATGTGGTTACAGTATGTGGTGTATGTGGTTACAGTATGTGGTGTATGTGGTTACAGTATGTGGTGTGTGTGGTTACAGTATGTGGTGTGTGTGGTTACAGTATGTGGTGTGTTGTGGTTACAGTATGTGGTGTGTGTGGTTACAGTATGTGGTGTGTGTGGTTACAGTATGTGGTGTGTGTGGTTACAGTATGTGGTGTATGTGGTTACAGTATGTGGTGTATGTGGTTACAGTATGTGGTGTATGTGGTTACAGTATGTGGTGTATGTGGTTACAGTATGTGG
This sequence comes from Hyla sarda, assembly GCF_029499605.1. Lineage (NCBI taxonomy): Eukaryota > Metazoa > Chordata > Amphibia > Anura > Hylidae > Hyla > Hyla sarda. Next base: position 186,295,016 of record NC_079197.1, on the reverse strand, counting down.
TGTGTGTGGTTACAGTATGTGGTGTGTGTGGTTACAGTATGTGGTGTGTGTGGTTACAGTATGTGGTGTGTGTGGTTACAGTATGTGGTGTATGTGGTTACAGTATGTGGTGTATGTGGTTACAGTATGTGGTGTGTGTGGTTACAGTATGTGGTGTATGTGGTTACAGTATGTGGTGTATGTGGTTACAGTATGTGGTGTATGTGGTTACAGTATGTGGTGTATGTGGTTACAGTATGTGGTGTATGTGGTTACAGTATGTGGTGTGTGTGGTTACAGTATGTGGTGTATGTGGTTACAGTATGTGGTGTGTGTGGTTACAGTATGTGGTGTGTGTGGTTACAGTATGTGGTGTGTGTGGTTACAGTATGTGGTGTGTGTGGTTACAGTATGTGGTGTGTGTGGTTACAGTATGTGGTGTGTGTGGTTACAGTATGTGGTGTGTGTGGTTACAGTATGTGGTGTTGTGTGGTTACAGTATGTGGTGTATGTGGTTACAGTATGTGGTGTATGTGGTTACAGTATGTGGTGTGTGTGGTTACAGTATGTGGTGTGTGTGGTTACAGTATGTGGTGTGTGTGGTTACAGTATGTGGTGTATGTGGTTACAGTATGTGGTGTATGTGGTTACAGTATGTGGTGTATGTGGTTACAGTATGTGGTGTGTGTGGTTACAGTATGTGGTGTGTGTGGTTACAGTATGTGGTGTATGTGGTTACAGTATGTGGTGTGTGTGGTTACAGTATGTTGGTGTGTGTGGTTACAGTATGTGGTGTGTGTGGTTACAGTATGTGGTGTGTGTGGTTACAGTATGTGGTGTATGTGGTTACAGTATGTGGTGTATGTGGTTACAGTATGTGGTGTATGTGGTTACAGTATGTGGTGTGTGTGGTTACAGTATGTGGTGTGTGTGGTTACAGTATGTGGTGTGTGTGGTTACAGTATGTGGTGTATGTGGTTACAGTATGTGGTGTGTGTGGTTACAGTATGTGGTGTATGTGGTTACAGTATGTGGTGTATGTGGTTACAGTATGTGGTGTAAGTGGTTACAGTATGTGGTGTATGTGGTTACAGTATGTGGTGTGTGTGGTTACAGTATGTGGTGTATGTGGTTACAGTATGTGGTGTGTGTGGTTACAGTATGTGGTGTATGTGGTTACAGTATGTGGTGTATGTGGTTACAGTATGTGGTGTAAGTGGTTACAGTATGTGGTGTATGTGGTTACAGTATGTGGTGTATGTGGTTACAGTATGTGGTGTATGTGGTTACAGTATGTGGTGTGTGTGGTTACAGTATGTGGTGTATGTGGTTACAGTATGTGGTGTAGTGTGGTTACAGTATGTGGTGTAAGTGGTTACAGTATGTGGTGTATGTGGTTACAGTATGTGGTGTATGTGGTTACAGTATGTGGTGTGTGTGGTTACAGTATGTGGTGTGTGTGGTTACAGTATGTGGTGTGTGTGGTTACAGTATGTGGTGTGTGTGGTTACAGTATGTGGTGTATGTGGTTACAGTATGTGGTGTATGTGGTTACAGTATGTGGTGTATGTGGTTACAGTATGTGGTGTGTGTGGTTACAGTATGTGGTGTGTGTGGTTACAGTATGTGGTGTATGTGGTTACAGTATGTGGTGTATGTGGTTACAGTATGTGGTGTATGTGGTTACAGTATGTGGTGTGTGTGGTTACAGTATGTGGTGTGTGTGGTGTATGTGGTTACAGTATGTGGTGTATGTGGTTACAGTATGTGGTGTATGTGGTTACAGTATGTGGTGTATGTGGTTACAGTATGTGGTGTATGTGGTTACAGTATGTGGTGTGTGTGGTTACAGTATGTGGTGTGTGTGGTTACAGTATGTGGTGTGTGTGGTTACAGTATGTGGTGTGTGTGGTTACAGTATGTGGTGTGTGTGGTTAGCAGTATGTGGTGTGTGTGGTTACAGTATGTGGTGTGTGTGGTTACAGTATGTGGTGTATGTGGTTACAGTATGTGGTGTATGTGGTTACAGTATGTGGTGTGTGTGGTTACAGTATGTGGTGTGTGTGGTTACAGTATGTGGTGTATGTGGTTACAGTATGTGGTGTATGTGGTTACAGTATGTGGTGTGTGTGGTTACAGTATGTGGTGTATGTGGTTACAGTATGTGGTGTGTGTGGTTACAGTATGTGGTGTATGTGGTTACAGTATGTGGTGTGTGTGGTTACAGTATGTGGTGTGTGTGGTTACAGTATGTGGTGTATGTGGTTACAGTATGTGGTGTGTGTGGTTACAGTATGTGGTGTGTGTGGTTACAGTATGTGGTGTGTGTGGTTACAGTATGTGGTGTATGTGGTTACAGTATGTGGTGTATGTGGTTACAGTATGTGGTGTATGTGGTTACAGTATGTGGTGTGTGTGGTTACAGTATGTGGTGTATGTGGTTACAGTATGTGGTGTATGTGGTTACAGTATGTGGTGTATGTGGTTACAGTATGTGGTGTATGTGGTTACAGTATGTGGTGTATGTGGTTACAGTATGTGGTGTATGTGGTTACAGTATGTGGTGTGTGTGGTTACAGTATGTGGTGTGTGTGGTTACAGTATGTGGTGTATGTGGTTACAGTATGTGGTGTATGTGGTTACAGTATGTGGTGTGTGTGGTTACAGTATGTGGTGTGTGTGGTTACAGTATGTGGTGTATGTGGTTACAGTATGTGGTGTGTGTGGTTACAGTATGTGGTGTATGTGGTTACAGTATGTGGTGTGTGTGGTTACAGTATGTGGTGTGTGTGGTTACAGTATGTGGTGTGTGTGGTTACAGTATGTGGTGTATGTGGTTACAGTATGTGGTGTGTGTGGTTACAGTATGTGGTGTGTGTGGTTACAGTATGTGGTGTATGTGGTTACAGTATGTGGTGTGTGTGGTTACAGTATGTGGTGTGTGTGGTTACAGTATGTGGTGTGTGTGGTTACAGTATGTGGTGTGTGTGGTTACAGTATGTGGTGTGTGTGGTTACAGTATGTGGTGTGTGTGGTTACAGTATGTGGTGTGTGTGGTTACAGTATGTGGTGTGTGTGGTTACAGTATGTGGTGTATGTGGTTACAGTATGTGGTGTGTGTGGTTACAGTATGTGGTGTGTGTGGTTACAGTATGTGGTGTATGTGGTTACAGTATGTGGTGTAGTGTGGTTACAGTATGTGGTGTGTGTGGTTACAGTATGTGGTGTGTGTGGTTACAGTATGTGGTGTATGTGGTTACAGTATGTGGTGTATGTGGTTACAGTATGTGGTGTGTGTGGTTACAGTATGTGGTGTGTGTGGTTACAGTATGTGGTGTGTGTGGTTACAGTATGTGGTGTATGTGGTTACAGTATGTGGTGTGTGTGGTTACAGTATGTGGTGTATGTGGTTACAGTATGTGGTGTATGTGGTTACAGTATGTGGTGTATGTGGTTACAGTATGTGGTGTATGTGGTTACAGTATGTGGTGTATGTGGTTACAGTATGTGGTGTATGTGGTTACAGTATGTGGTGTGTGTGGTTACAGTATGTGGTGTGTGTGGTTACAGTATGTGGTGTAAGTGGTTACAGTATGTGGTGTATGTGGTTACAGTATGTGGTGTATGTGGTTACAGTATGTGGTGTATGTGGTTACAGTATGTGGTGTATGTGGTTACAGTATGTGGTGTGTGTGGTTACAGTATGTGGTGTGTGTGGTTACAGTATGTGGTGTGTGTGGTTACAGTATGTGGTGTGTGTGGTTACAGTATGTGGTGTATGTGGTTACAGTATGTGGTGTATGTGGTTACAGTATGTGGTGTATGTGGTTACAGTATGTGGTGTGTGTGGTTACAGTATGTGGTGTAAGTGGTTACAGTATGTGGTGTATGTGGTTACAGTATGTGGTGTATGTGGTTACAGTATGTGGTGTATGTGGTTACAGTATGTGGTGTATGTGGTTACAGTATGTGGTGTATGTGGTTACAGTATGTGGTGTATGTGGTTACAGTATGTGGTGTGTGTGGTTACAGTATGTGGTGTATGTGGTTACAGTATGTGGTGTGTGTGGTTACAGTATGTGGTGTATGTGGTTACAGTATGTGGTGTGTGTGGTTACAGTATGTGGTGTGTGTGGTTACAGTATGTGGTGTGTGTGGTTACAGTATGTGGTGTATGTGGTTACAGTATGTGGTGTATGTGGTTACAGTATGTGGTGTATGTGGTTACAGTATGTGGTGTATGTGGTTACAGTATGTGGTGTATGTGGTTACAGTATGTGGTGTGTGTGGTTACAGTATGTGGATGTGGTGTATGTGGTTACAGTATGTGGTGTATGTGGTTACAGTATGTGGTGTATGTGGTTACAGTATGTGGTGTATGTGGTTACAGTATGTGGTGTATGTGGTTACAGTATGTGGTGTGTGTGGTTACAGTATGTGGTGTGTGTGGTTACAGTATGTGGTGTGTGTGGTTACAGTATGTGGTGTGTGTGGTTACAGTATGTGGTGTATGTGGTTACAGTATGTGGTGTATGTGGTTACAGTATGTGGTGTATGTGGTTACAGTATGTGGTGTATGTGGTTACAGTATGTGGTGTATGTGGTTACAGTATGTGGTGTATGTGGTTACAGTATGTGGTGTATGTGGTTACAGTATGTGGTGTATGTGGTTACAGTATGTGGTGTATGTGGTTACAGTATGTGGTGTAGTGTGGTTACAGTATGTGGTGTGTGTGGTTACAGTATGTGGTGTATGTGGTTACAGTATGTGGTGTGTGTGGTTACAGTATGTGGTGTGTGTGGTTACAGTATGTGGTGTGTGTGGTTACAGTATGTGGTGTGTGTGGTTACAGTATGTGGTGTGTGTGGTTACAGTATGTGGTGTATGTGGTTACAGTATGTGGTGTATGTGGTTACAGTATGTGGTGTGTGTGGTTACAGTATGTGGTGTATGTGGTTACAGTATGTGGTGTGTGTGGTTACAGTATGTGGTTGTGTGTGGTTACAGTATGTGGTGTATGTGGTTACAGTATGTGGTGTATGTGGTTACAGTATGTGGTGTATGTGGTTACAGTATGTGGTGTGTGTGGTTACAGTATGTGGTGTATGTGGTTACAGTATGTGGTGTATGTGGTTACAGTATGTGGTGTATGTGGTTACAGTATGTGGTGTATGTGTTACAGTATGTGGTGTATGTGGTTACAGTATGTGGTGTGTGTAGGTTACAGTATGTGGTGTGTGTGGTTACAGTATGTGGTGTATGTGGTAAGTAGTGGGTATGTGGTACAGTATGTGGTGTGTGTGGTTACAGTATGTGGTGTGTGTGGTTACAGTATGTGGTGTATGTGGTTACAGTATGTGTGTAGGTACAGTATGTGGTGTGTGTGGTTACAGTATGTGGTGTGTGTGGTTACAGTATGTGGTGTATGTGGTTACAGTATGTGGTGTGTGTGGTTACAGTATGTGGTGTATGTGGTTACAGTATGTGGTGTGTGTGGTTACAGTATGTGGTGTGTGTGGTTACAGTATGTGGTGTGTGGTTACAGTATGTGGTGTATGTGGTTACAGTATGTGGTGTGTGTGGTTACAGTATGTGGTGTGTGTGGTTACAGTATGTGGTGTTGTGGTTACAGTATGTGGTGTATGTGGTTACAGTATGTGGTGTTGTGGTTACAGTATGTGGTGTGTGTGGTTACAGTATGTGGTGTGTGTGGTTACAGTATGTGGTGTATGTGGTTACAGTATGTGGTGTAGTGTGGTTACAGTATGTGGTGTATGTGGTTACAGTATGTGGTGTATGTGGTTACAGTATGTGGTGTGTGTGGTTACAGTATGTGGTGTGTGTGGTTACAGTATGTGGTGTATGTGGTTACAGTATGTGGTGTATGTGGTTACAGTATGTGGTGTGTGTGGTTACAGTATGTGGTGTGTGTGGTTACAGTATGTGGGTGTATGTGGGTTACAGTATGTGGTGTATGTGGTTACAGTATGTGGTGTGTGTGGTTACAGTATGTGGTGTGTGTGGTTACAGTATGTGGTGTATGTGGTTACAGTATGTGGTGTATGTGAGTTACAGTATGTGGTGTATGTGGTTACAGTATGTGGTGTGTGTGGTTACAGTATGTGGTGTGATGTGGTTACAGTTATGTGGTGTATGTGGTTACAGTATGTGGTGTGTGTGGTTACAGTATGTGGTGTGTGTGGTTACAGTATGTGGTGTATGTGGTTACAGTATGTGGTGTGTGTGGTTACAGTATGTGGTGTGTGTGGTTACAGTATGTGGTGTATGTGGTTACAGTATGTGGTGTATGTGGTTACAGTATGTGGTGTGTGTGGTTACAGTATGTGGTGTGTGTGGTTACAGTATGTGGTGTATGTGGTTACAGTATGTGGTGTATGTGGTTACAGTATGTGGTGTTGTGGTTACAGTATGTGGTGTGTGTGGTTACAGTATGTGGTGTGTGTGGTTACAGTATGTGGTGTATGTGGTTACAGTATGTGGTGTGTGTGGTTACAGTATTGTGGTGTGTGTGGTTACAGTATGTGGTGTATGTGGTTACAGTATGTGGTGTATGTGGTTACAGTATGTGGTGTTGTGGTTACAGTATGTGGTGTGTGTGGTTACAGTATGTGGTGTATGTGGTTACAGTATGTGGTGTATGTGGTTACAGTATGTGGTGTATGTGGTTACAGTATGTGGTGTGTGTGGTTACAGTATGTGGTGTGTGTGGTTACAGTATGTGGTGTATGTGGTTACAGTATGTGGTGTATGTGGTTACAGTATGTGGTGTGTGTGGTTACAGTATGTGGTGTGTGTGGTTACAGTATGTGGTGTATGTGTGGTTACAGTATGTGGTGTGTGTGGTTACAGTATGTGGTGTATGTGGTTACAGTATGTGGTGTATGTGGTTACAGTATGTGGTGTATGTGGTTACAGTATGTGGTGTATGTGGTTACAGTATGTGGTGTATGTGGTTACAGTATGTGGTGTATGTGGTTACAGTATGTGGTGTATGTGGTTACAGTATGTGGTGTATGTGGTTACAGTATGTGGTGTATGTGGTTACAGTATGTGGTGTATGTGGTTACAGTATGTGGTGTATGTGGTTACAGTATGTGGTGTATGTGGTTACAGTATGTGGTGTATGTGGTTACAGTATGTGGTGTGTGTGGTTACAGTATGTGGTGTGTGTGGTTACAGTATGTGGTGTATGTGGTTACAGTATGTGGTGTATGTGGTTACAGTATGTGGTGTATGTGGTTACAGTATGTGGTGTGTGTGGTTACAGTATGTGGTGTGTGTGGTTACAGTATGTGGTGTATGTGGTTACAGTATGTGGTGTATGTGGTTACAGTATGTGGTGTATGTGGTTACAGTATGTGGTGTGTGTGGTTACAGTATGTGGTGATGTGGTTACAGTATGTGGTGTATGTGGTTACAGTATGTGGTGTGTGGGTTACAGTATGTGGTGTGTGTGGTTACAGTATGTGGTGTATGTGGTTACAGTATGTGGTGTATGTGGTTACAGTATGTGGTGTGTGTGGTTACAGTATGTGGTGTGTGTGGTTACAGTATGTGGTGTATGTGGTTACAGTATGTGGTGTGTGTGGTTACAGTATGTGGTGTATGTGGTTACAGTATGTGGTGTATGTGGTTACAGTATGTGGTGTGTGTGGTTACAGTATGTGGTGTGTGTGGTTACAGTATGTGGTGTATGTGGTTACAGTATGTGGTGTATGTGGTTACAGTATGTGGTGTATGTGGTTACAGTATGTGGTGTATGTGGTTACAGTATGTGGTGTGTGTGGTTACAGTATGTGGTGTATGTGGTTACAGTATGTGGTGTGTGTGGTTACAGTATGTGGTGTATGTGGTTACAGTATGTGGTGTATGTGGTTACAGTATGTGGTGTTGTGGTTACAGTATGTGGTGTGTGTGGTTACAGTATGTGGTGTATGTGGTTACAGTATGTGGTGTGTGTGGTTACAGTATGTGGTGTATGTGGTTACAGTATGTGGTGTATGTGGTTACAGTATGTGGTGTGTGTGGTTACAGTATGTGGTGTATGTGGTTACAGTATGTGGTGTATGTGGTTACAGTATGTGGTGTGTGTGGTTACAGTATGTGGTGTGTGTGGTTACAGTATGTGGTGTATGTGGTTACAGTATGTGGTGTATGTGGTTACAGTATGTGGTGTGTGTGGTTACAGTATGTGGTGTGTGTGGTTACAGTATGTGGTGTGTGTGGTTACAGTATGTGGTGTATGTGGTTACAGTATGTGGTGTGTGTGGTTACAGTATGTGGTGTGTGTGGTTACAGTATGTGGTGTGTGTGGTTACAGTATGTGGTGTATGTGGTTACAGTATGTGGTGTGTGTGGTTACAGTATGTGGTGTATGTGGTTACAGTATGTGGTGTATGTGGTTACAGTATGTGGTGTGTGTGGTTACAGTATGTGGTGTATGTGGTTACAGTATGTGGTGTATGTGGTTACAGTATGTGGTGTATGTGGTTACAGTATGTGGTGTATGTGGTTACAGTATGTGGTGTGTGTGGTTACAGTATGTGGTGTGTGTGGTTACAGTATGTGGTGTGTGTGGTTACAGTATGTGGTGTGTGTGGTTACAGTATGTGGTGTGTGTGGTTACAGTATGTGGTGTATGTGGTTACAGTATGTGGTGTATGTGGTTACAGTATGTGGTGTGTGTGGTTACAGTATGTGGTGTGTGTGGTTACAGTATGTGGTGTATGTGGTTACAGTATGTGGTGTATGTGGTTACAGTATGTGGTGTATGTGGTTACAGTATGTGGTGTATGTGGTTACAGTATGTGGTGTATGTGGTTACAGTATGTGGTGTGTGTGGTTACAGTATGTGGTGTATGTGGTTACAGTATGTGGTGTATGTGGTTACAGTATGTGGTGTGTGTGGTTACAGTATGTGGTGTATGTGGTTACAGTATGTGGTGTATGTGGTTACAGTATGTGGTGTGTGTGGTTACAGTATGTGGTGTATGTGGTTACAGTATGTGTGTGTGTGTTACAGTATGTGTGTGTGGTTACAGTATGTGGTGTGTGTGGTTACAGTATGTGGTGTATGTGGTTACAGTATGTGGTGTGTGTGGTTACAGTATGTGGTGTATGTGGTTACAGTATGTGGTGTATGTGGTTACAGTATGTGGTGTATGTGGTTACAGTATGTGGTGTATGTGGTTACAGTATGTGGTGTATGTGGTTACAGTATGTGGTGTATGTGGTTACAGTATGTGGTGTATGTGGTTACAGTATGTGGTGTGTGTGGTTACAGTATGTGGTGTGTGTGGTTACAGTATGTGGTGTATGTGGTTACAGTATGTGGTGTGTGTGGTTACAGTATGTGGTGTATGTGGTTACAGTATGTGGTGTGTGTGGTTACAGTATGTGGTGTGTGTGGTTACAGTATGTGGTGTATGTGGTTACAGTATGTGGTGTATGTGGTTACAGTATGTGGTGTGTGTGGTTACAGTATGTGGTGTGTGTGGTTACAGTATGTGGTGTGTGTGGTTACAGTATGTGGTGTGTGTGGTTACAGTATGTGGTGTGTGTGGTTACAGTATGTGGTGTGTGTGGTTACAGTATGTGGTGTGTAGTGTGGTTACAGTATGTGGTGTGTGTGGTTACAGTATGTGGTGTATGTGGTTACAGTATGTGGTGTATGTGGTTACAGTATGTGGTGTGTGTGGTTACAGTATGTGGTGTATGTGGTTACAGTATGTGGTGTATGTGGTTACAGTATGTGGTGTGTGTGGTTACAGTATGTGGTGTATGTGGTTACAGTATGTGGTGTGTGTGGTTACAGTATGTGTTGTGTGTGGTTACAGTATGTGGTGTGTGTGGTTACAGTATGTGGTGTATGTGGTTACAGTATGTGGTGTGTGTGGTTACAGTATGTGGTGTATGTGGTTACAGTATGTGGTGTATGTGGTTACAGTATGTGGTGTGTGTGGTTACAGTATGTGGTGTGTGTGGTTACAGTATGTGGTGTATGTGGTTACAGTATGTGGTGTATGTGGTTACAGTATGTGGTGTATGTGGTTACAGTATGTGGTGTATGTGGTTACAGTATGTGGTGTGTGTGGTTACAGTATGTGGTGTATGTGGTTACAGTATGTGGTGTGTGTGGTTACAGTATGTGGTGTATGTGGTTACAGTATGTGGTGTATGTGGTTACAGTATGTGGTGTATGTGGTTACAGTATGTGGTGTATGTGGTTACAGTATGTGGTGTGTGTGGTTACAGTATGTGGTGTGTGTGGTTACAGTATGTGGTGTATGTGGTTACAGTATGTGGTGTATGTGGTTACAGTATGTGGTGTGTGTGGTTACAGTATGTGGTGTATGTGGTTACAGTATGTGGTGTATGTGGTTACAGTATGTGGTGTATGTGGTTACAGTATGTGGTGTATGTGGTTACAGTATGTGGTGTGTGTGGTTACAGTATGTGGTGTGTGTGGTTACAGTATGTGGTGTGTGTGGTTACAGTATGTGGTGTGTGTGGTTACAGTATGTGGTGTATGTGGTTACAGTATGTGGTGTATGTGGTTACAGTATGTGGTGTATGTGGTTACAGTATGTGGTGTATGTGGTTACAGTATGTGGTGATGTGGTTACAGTATGTGGTGTATGTGGTTACAGTATGTGGTGTATGTGGTTACAGTATGTGGTGTGTGTGGTTACAGTATGTGGTGTATGTGGTTACAGTATGTGGTGTATGTGGTTACAGTATGTGGTGTATGTGGTTACAGTATGTGGTGTATGTGGTTACAGTATGTGGTGTATGTGGTTACAGTATGTGGTGTATGTGGTTACAGTATGTGGTGTATGTGGTTACAGTATGTGGTGTATGTGGTTACAGTATGTGGTGTATGTGGTTACAGTATGTGGTGTATGTGGTTACAGTATGTGGTGTATGTGGTTACAGTATGTGGTGTATGTGGTTACAGTATGTGGTGTATGTGGTTACAGTATGTGGTGTATGTGGTTACAGTATGTGGTGTATGTGGTTACAGTATGTGGTGTATGTGGTTACAGTATGTGGTGTATGTGGTTACAGTATGTGGTGTATGTGGTTACAGTATGTGGTGTATGTGGTTACAGTATGTGGTGTATGTGGTTACAGTATGTGGTGTATGTGGTTACAGTATGTGGTGTATGTGGTTACAGTATGTGGTGTGTGTGGTTACAGTATGTGGTGTATGTGGTTACAGTATGTGGTGTATGTGGTTACAGTATGTGGTGTATGTGGTTACAGTATGTGGTGTATGTGGTTACAGTATGTGGTGTATGTGGTTACAGTATGTGGTGTGTGTGGTTACAGTATGTGGTGTATGTGGTTACAGTATGTGGTGTATGTGGTTACAGTATGTGGTGTATGTGGTTACAGTATGTGGTGTGTGTGGTTACAGTATGTGGTGTATGTGGTTACAGTATGTGGTGTATGTGGTTACAGTATGTGGTGTATGTGGTTACAGTATGTGGTGTGTGTGGTTACAGTATGTGGTGTATGTGGTTACAGTATGTGGTGTATGTGGTTACAGTATGTGGTGTATGTGGTTACAGTATGTGGTGTATGTGGTTACAGTATGTGGTGTATGTGGTTACAGTATGTGGTGTATGTGGTTACAGTATGTGGTGTATGTGGTTACAGTATGTGGTGTGTGTGGTTACAGTATGTGGTGTATGTGGTTACAGTATGTGGTGTATGTGGTTACAGTATGTGGTGTATGTGGTTACAGTATGTGGTGTATGTGGTTACAGTATGTGGTGTGTGTGGTTACAGTATGTGGTGTGTGTGGTTACAGTATGTGGTGTATGTGGTTACAGTATGTGGTGTATGTGGTTACAGTATGTGGTGTGTGTGGTTACAGTATGTGGTGTATGTGGTTACAGTATGTGGTGTATGTGGTTACAGTATGTGGTGTGTGGTTACAGTATGTGGTGTGTGTGGTTACAGTATGTGGTGTATGTGGTTACAGTATGTGGTGTATGTGGTTACAGTATGTGGTGTAGTGTGGTTACAGTATGTGGTGTATGTGGTTACAGTATGTGGTGTATGTGGTTACAGTATGTGGTGTGTGTGGTTACAGTATGTGGTGTATGTGGTTACAGTATGTGGTGTGTGTGGTTACAGTATGTGGTGTAGTGTGGTTACAGTATGTGGTGTATGTGGTTACAGTATGTGGTGTATGTGGTTACAGTATGTGGTGTGTGTGGTTACAGTATGTGGTGTATGTGGTTACAGTATGTGGTGTATGTGGTTACAGTATGTGGTGTGTGTGGTTACAGTATGTGGTGTATGTGGTTACAGTATGTGGTGTGTGTGGTTACAGTATGTGGTGTGTGTGGTTACAGTATGTGGTGTGTGTGGTTACAGTATGTGGTGTGTGTGGTTACAGTATGTGGTGTGTGTGGTTACAGTATGTGGTGTATGTGGTTACAGTATGTGGTGTATGTGGTTACAGTATGTGGTGTATGTGGTTACAGTATGTGGTGTGTGTGGTTACAGTATGTGGTGTATGTGGTTACAGTATGTGGTGTATGTGGTTACAGTATGTGGTGTAGTGTGGTTACAGTATGTGGTGTGTGTGGTTACAGTATGTGGTGTATGTGGTTACAGTATGTGGTGTGTGTGGTTACAGTATGTGGTGTGTGTGGTTACAGTATGTGGTGTGTGTGGTTACAGTATGTGGTGTATGTGGTTACAGTATGTGGTGTAGTGTGGTTACAGTATGTGGTGTATGTGGTTACAGTATGTGGTGTATGTGGTTACAGTATGTGGTGTATGTGGTTACAGTATGTGGTGTATGTGGTTACAGTATGTGGTGTATGTGGTTACAGTATGTGGTGTGTGTGGTTACAGTATGTGGTGTATGTGGTTACAGTATGTGGTGTATGTGGTTACAGTATGTGGTGTTTGTGGTTACAGTATGTGGTGTATGTGGTTACAGTATGTGGTGTATGTGGTTACAGTATGTGGTGTGTGTGGTTACAGTATGTGGTGTATGTGGTTACAGTATGTGGTGTGTGTGGTTACAGTATGTGGTGTATGTGGTTACAGTATGTGGTGTGTGTGGTTACAGTATGTGGTGTATGTGGTTACAGTATGTGGTGTATGTGGTTACAGTATGTGGTGTATGTGGTTACAGTATGTGGTGTGTGTGGTTACAGTATGTGGTGTATGTGGTTACAGTATGTGGTGTGTGTGGTTACAGTATGTGGTGTGTGTGGTTACAGTATGTGGTGTGTGTGGTTACAGTATGTGGTGTATGTGGTTACAGTATGTGGTGTATGTGGTTACAGTATGTGGTGTATGGTACAGTTGTGGTGTGTGGTTACAGTATGTGGTGTATGTGGTTACAGTATGTGGTGTATGTGGTTACAGTATGTGGTGTGTGTGGTTACAGTATGTGGTGTGTGTGGTTACAGTATGTGGTGTGTGTGGTTACAGTATGTGGTGTATGTGGTTACAGTATGTGGTGTATGTGGTTACAGTATGTGGTGTGTGTGGTTACAGTATGTGGTACAGTATGTGGTGTGTGGTTACAGTATGTGGTGTATGTGGTTACAGTATGTGGTGTATGTGGTTACAGTATGTGGTGTGTGTGGTTACAGTATGTGGTGTATGTGGTTACAGTATGTGGTGTGTGTGGTTACAGTATGTGGTGTATGTGGTTACAGTATGTGGTGTGTGTGGTTACAGTATGTGGTGTGTGTATGGTGGGTTACAGTATGTGGTGTATGTGGTTACAGTATGTGGTGTGTGTGGTTACAGTATGTGGTGTATGTGGTTACAGTATGTGGTGTATGTGGTTACAGTATGTGGTGTGTGTGGTTACAGTATGTGGTGTGTGTGGTTACAGTATGTGGTGTGTGTGGTTACAGTATGTGGTGTATGTGGTTACAGTATGTGGTGTGTGTGGTTACAGTATGTGGTGTATGTGGTTACAGTATGTGGTGTATGTGGTTACAGTATGTGGTGTATGTGGTTACAGTATGTGGTGTATGTGGTTACAGTATGTGGTGTATGTGGTTACAGTATGTGGTGTGTGTGGTTACAGTATGTGGTGTGTGTGGTTACAGTATGTGGTGTGTGTGGTTACAGTATGTGGTGTATGTGGTTACAGTATGTGGTGTATGTGGTTACAGTATGTGGTGTATGTGGTTACAGTATGTGGTGTGTGTGGTTACAGTATGTGGTGTGATGTGGTTACAGTATGTGGTGTTTGTGGTTACAGTATGTGGTGTATGTGGTTACAGTATGTGGGTGTGATGTGGTTACAGTATGTGGTGTATGTGGTTACAGTATGTGGTGTGTGTGGTTACAGTATGTGGTGTATGTGGTTACAGTATGTGGTGTATGTGGTTACAGTATGTGGTGTATGTGGTTACAGTATGTGGTGTATGTGGTTACAGTATGTGGTGTGTGTGGTTACAGTATGTGGTGTATGTGGTTACAGTATGTGGTGTATGTGGTTACAGTATGTGGTGTGTGTGGTTACAGTATGTGGTGTGTGTGGTTACAGTATGTGGTGTATGTGGTTACAGTATGTGGTGTATGTGGTTACAGTATGTGGTGTATGTGGTTACAGTATGTGGTGTATGTGGTTACAGTATGTGGTGTATGTGGTTACAGTATGTGGTGTATGTGGTTACAGTATGTGGTGTATGTGGTTACA